>NC_092237.1:48850721-49150721 GCF_036320965.1 Panulirus ornatus
TTTTGCTATCATCTCTCTTATTGCTCCATCCATATATACATGTTGCAAAGCCAAAGAGATCACACAGAACAGCTTCACACCTACATTCATGCCAACATTTTTGCTCAACTTTCTCTCCACTCTTACACTTAGGAATTGTAGAACACTTAATAGGTCTGAAGAAAGTCACTGGAAGGTTGTAGTAGGGGGAATATTTCCTACATATGATGTAAGATCTGTTATTCTAAGTATAGAAGAATGTTATGAATTTGCAGTAAGGCAGAGGGCATCTGTACGTCTGAAGAAGTTGAATATATGGGTTTGAGGGATAGTTTTAGAACATGGAAGCATATTTGCTGAATGTGGGCTGCATTTAAACAGGTTGGATATAAAAGGCTTGGTAGGATCATAGATGAAAAAAACAAGCAAGTATTTTCCAAGAGCAAGGTAGGAACAGTCTGTTTTAGCCCAGAAGTAAGCTGTTAGACAGGTCAATTGAGAATGCAACAGATAGGGCAAACACAGTCCCAGTAGGTCTGAGAATAATGGGCCTTAGTCCTGAGGTCTTACCTCAGAGGCTTGTGACAAATAAAGCTTGACTTTCTGAGCAAAATATTGTAGGATTTACAATGTAGCCAGAAGCGCTCACCTAATATATAATGAATTAACATCAATTGCTCTATCAGAAAAGCCTGTTATCATATTAATAACAGAAAGCTGGATAAAGACTACAAATCTACAAATATTCACTTATTAGGAAAGTGTACAATACCCAGATATAAAGCTTGAGGTACTGTAAAGATCTGTCTTCACAAGGCTGTCAATACACTGTATATGCTTCACTGTATACTCAACTAGTAAAATAAATAAGATAGTTATTTATGTAAAGAACAGAACCCCAAACAACGTACAGAAAACAATACAGTCTTGTATGAGGGAATCAAAATCTTTTTTATTATTATTATTTTGCTTTGTCGCAGTCTCTCGCGTTAGCGAGGGAGCACAAGAAAACAGACGAAAGAATGGCCCAACCCACCCACATACAAATGTATATACATACACGTCCAACACACGCAAGTATACATATCTACACAACTCGATGTACACATATATATAAACACAGACATATACATATATACACATGTACATAATTCATACTGTCTGCCTTTATTCATTCCCATCGCCACCTCGCCACACATGGAATAACATCCACCTCCCCTCTCATGTGTGCGAGGTAGCGCTAGGAAAAGACAACAAAGGCCACATTCGTTCACACTCAGTCTCTAGCTGTCATGCAATAATGCCCGAAACCACAGCTCCCTTTGCACATCCAGGCCCCACACAACTTTCCATGGTTTACCCCAAACGCTTCACATGCCCTGATTCAATCCATTGACAGCACGTCGACCCTGCTATACCACATCGATCCAATTCACTCTATTCCTTGCCTGCCTTTCACCCTCCTGCATGTTCAGGCCCCAATCACTCAAAATTCTTTCACTCCATCCCTCCAACAACAATTTGGTCTCCCACTTCTCCTCGTTCCCTCCACCTCCGACACATATATCCTCTTGGTCAATCTTTCCTCACTCATTCTCTCCATGTGACCAAACCATTTCAAAACACCCTCTTCTGCTCTCTCAACCACACTCTTTTTATTACCACACACCTCTCTTACCCTTACGTTACTTACTCGATGAAACCACCTCACACCACATATTGTCCTCAAACATCTCATTTCCAGCACATCCACCCTCCTGCGCACAACTCTATCCATAGCCCACACCTCGCAACCATACAACATTGTTGGAACCACTATTCCTTCAAACATACCCATTTTTGCTTTCCAAGATAACGTTCTTGACTTCCACATACTCCTCAAGGCTCCCAGAATATTTGCCCCCTCCCCCACCCTATGATTTACTTTCGCTTCCATGGTTCCATCCCCTGCCAAATCCACTCCCAGATATCTAAAACACTTCACTTCCTCCAGTTTTTCTCCATTCAGACTTACCTCCCAATTGACTTGACCCACCACCCTACTGTACCTAATAACCTTGCTCTTATTCACATCTACTCTCAACTTTCTCCTTTCACACACTTTATCAAACTCAGTCACCAGCTTCTGCAGTTTCTCACATGAATCAGCCACCAGCGCTGTATCATCAGCGAACAGCAACTGACTCACTTCCCAAGCTCTCTCATCCACAACAGATTGCATACTTGCCCCTCTTTCCAAAACTCTTGCATTCACCTCCCTAACAGCCCCATCCATAAATAAATTAAACAACCATGGAGACATCACACACCCAATGCCACAAACCTACATTCACTGAGAACCAATCACTTTCCTCTCTTCCTAAACGTAAACATGCCTTACATCCTCGATAAAAACTTATATACCACAAAAGCAACAATTGTGGGACATTTTAGCCTTTAATGGGCAGGGTATCACACAAGGGATACCTGATTCACAATGTCTGAAATGGCACAAAGACCCATCCAAAAAAGATATTCCTATGATGTTTCCAGCCAAGAGCAACCTTTCATCATACTCCAACAGAATCAGAGCCCTTCAGTCTCCCTTGTCATACCTCCAGACCATGCATAAGCATGTAGATATGCTTCAAGTCACATCATGGGGTGGATATGTTCCATGATGCACTTCTCCATGCCCTCATACCCATATCCAAGGAGGTAAGTCCTTGAAAACTTATAGTTCACTAGCTGAATAGTTGTTAATGGGATATGAGTGAAAATGATTTGAAACCAGTAAAAAGGAGTGGAACTTGTCACACATACCAAAAAACTTAGAGGTTTTTGCCAATTTTAAAGGGAAGCATGCTCATCCTTTGTAGAATCTTTAGCCTCTTTACCAATAGTTTTTCTGGTTTAGTGATGAACTGTGATGATGAATTTGGTTATCTGATACATATAGTCCTTTATATTCTTCTCAATTCATGTGCCAAGCACTTCTTTCTTAAGGAGGACAGAGAGATTGCAGTGGCTGACAATGGTAAGATGATGAGAACAATGACATGGAATTTGACCTCAACAATGACAACAGTGACCCTGACTTCCTACTGAACATCCTAAATGATAGCTGAAAGAGCTTTTATCCCCTCCACTCTCTCAAAAGTAAACATAATGAAGCTGCAAACAACACAGAGTAATGCATTCAGAGCAATCACAGGCTGCCTAGCAGCCACAAACTCACAACACCTTTACAATATTATAAAAAATGTCCCTGTACAGTCCCATCTCAACATGTCTTTTGCTCAATACTTTGCAACAGCACTAGCCCCCTCCCCACCCAAGCCACTCTATAACTAATCACTGACCCCAAAGTAGATATAAAAAACTTTCCTCTAAATCACACTTCAGTAACCTCTACTTGCTGATCCACTGATCCCTAACAAATATAATGCAGACAAATCACAAACAAACTGAAAAACTTAACAAACCCTGAACAACTGACCTCCCAAACACCAGTCACACTCCCTTCAGAATCCACACTTTCCAGACAAACATGAGTCACTCTCCCATTTATGCTCTGGACATTACCTATCTCTATACACTACAAACACCATTTCTACACATCCCAAGACCTTTCATGCCCATGATGCACTTACTATAAAGAAGACGATGAGCACTAACTAAAAACTGCCCTGCACTCTCTAAACATATATGTACACACATCACAACACTTTATGACCTGTGGTCCCAACTAGTGGCATGACCAGCTTTCTAAGTTCTGCAGAAGCCTCATAAGGATAAAATGTACTCCTGAGGCAATAAGGTAAAGTAAGGTAGGAGGATTAATAACACTCATCCATTAAACCATACCATTCTCAATCACCACTTGTACTACAAAGTGGCTCACAAACAATGAGAACACCTTAGAAATACAGTCCATAAAAAAATCACAGTACTAACAATAACATTAATACCCATATAACTCTCCCCTCTCTTCATGGCCTTCCAGATATACTCCCCAACCACAAAACCTAAGCAGCATACTAAACACCTTAATAGAGATTTCAATGCCCTACATATCACTTGGTCAGTATTCACACCTGAGGTGAACTACTCATACTTTAACTCTAACTGTTCAATATCCTCACAAAAACTTATGCAAACAGCCAAACTGACTCCTGACCCACTAACTTGAGCAATCAACCTCACTGCACATCACAGTCTGTTCATCTAACCTGCATACATTGACTACCTTGGGCCGGTGTTGTAAAGAAACAAATAAGAAATAAAAATGAAAATTATAAGAATATCATCAATGTACTGGAGGTCCTATACACATAATGATTTAATAATCTTATTATTTACAGGCATAACATTAAAATCAAAGCCATCATAAAAGATCTGAGTGGTTATTGGGCCATGGCTATGTACCTGTAACATCATGATGTTTGAGTCAGAAGACCCTGCTGAGCACTATCATATCACTTCTTTAAATTCTTACTGCTCTGCATGTACACAATATCTTTCTTATCATTAATATTACCTCAAGCTTCACAATATCACAAAGATTACTTAGTATAAACACTCATTAGTGTAAAAAAAGAACAAAAGCTATGAATTCTCAAGGAACAAGCATAAATTTTTTGTGTAATGTTAAAGAGATACTCATTATTTGAGGCCCTGTACTATAACTTATTCTGGAAACATTATGGTTCTGAGGAAATGCCTTCATGTTATATCATCAATCCACTTTACATACAATTAATTCGTAGGTAAAGGACTACTGAATGCTTCAAGATAAAGCATGAGACGTAAACTTTACAAAAAATTCAATTCTGTTACGCACACAATCTTACCCGTTATCAAGTACTAATATCTATACTGTTCCGTCAAAATCCAACATTTCTTTAAGATTACTTCGTTAGACTAAGTGTAAATTTAAGTCTTTAAACTTACCATGAACTATAAATTCTCATGTGATAAGCACATTTTTTGTTGTTGATGCAAAGATATTACTACTCTTTAATTTGAGTTACTGTATCTCTTTACTATAATTTTCAAAAATATTATATTTTTCAGGAAATATCTTCATGGGGTAAATCGTTATCAATTAATTTTCCATAAAATCTTTCTGTGCTCTTCCTGACTGAAACAAAGTTTCAGAAGTGGTAGAGGATGTGTGGATCAGATGTTTGCTTTGAAGAATGTATGTGAGAAATACTTAGAAAAGCAAATGGATTTGTATGTAGCATTTATGGATCTGGAGAGGGCATATGATAGAGTTGATAGAGATGCTCTGTGGAAGGTATTAAGAATATATGGTGTGGGAGGAAAGTTGTTAGAAGCAGTGAAAAGTTTTTATCGAGGATGTAAGGCATGTGTACATGTAGGAAGAGAGGAAAGTGATTGGTTCTCAGTGAATGTAGGTTTGCGGCAGGGGTGTGTGATGTCTCCATGGTTGTTTAATTTGTTTATGGATGGGGTTGTTAGGGAGGTGAATGCAAGAGTTTTGGAAAGAGGGGCAAGTATGCAGTCTGTTGTGGATGAGAGAGATTGGGAAGTGAGTCAGTTGTTGTTCGCTGATGATACAACACTGGTGGCTGATTCATGTGAGAAACTGCAGAAGCTGGTGACTGAGTTTGGTAAAGTGTGTGAAAGAAGAAAGTTAAGAGTAAATGTGAATAAGAGCAAGGTTATTAGGTACAGTAGGGTTGAGGGTCAAGTCAATTGGGAGGTAAGTTTGAATGGAGAAAAACTGGAGGAAGTAAAGTGTTTTAGATATCTGGGAGTGGATCTGGCAGCGGATGGAACCATGGAAGCAGAAGTGAATCATAGGGTGGGGGAGAGGGCGAAAATCCTGGGAGCCTTGGAGAATGTGTGGAAGTCGAGAATATTATCTCGGAAAGCAAAAATGGCTATGTTTGAAGGAATAGTGGTTCCAACAATGTTGTATGGCTGCGAGGCGTGGGCTATGGGTAGAGTTGTGCGCAGGAGGGTGGATGTGCTGGAAATGAGATGTTTGAGGACAATGTGTGGTGTGAGGTGGTTTGATCGAGTAAGTAATGTAAGGGTAAGAGAGATGTGTGGAAATAAAAAGAGCGTGGTTGAGAGAGCAGAATAGTGTGTTTTGAAATGGTTTGGGCACATGGAGAGAATGAGTGAGGAAAGATTGACCAAGAGGACATATGTGTCGGAGGTGGAGGGAAAGAGAAGTGGGAGACCAAATTGGAGGTGGAAAGATGGAGTGAAAAAGATTTTGTGTGATCGGGGCCTGAACATGCAGGAGGGTGAAAGGAGGGCAAGGAATAGAGTGAATTGGATCGATGTGGTATACCGGGGTTGACGTGCTGTCAGTGGATTGAATCAGGGCATGTGAAGCGTCTGGGGTAAACCATGGAAAGCTGTGTAGGTATGTATATTTATGTGTGTGGACGTATGTATATACATGTGTATGGGGGTGGGTTGGGCCATTTCTCTTGTCTGTTTCCTTGCGCTACCTCGCAAACGCGGGAGACAGCGACAAAGTATAAAAAAAATATATATATATACATATATATATATATATATATATATATATATATATATATATATACATATATATATATATATATATATATATATATATATATATATATATATATACATATATATATATATATATATATATATATATATATATATATATATATATATATATATATATATATATATATATATATTTATTTATTTTGCTTAGTCGCTGTCTCCCGCATTTGCGAGGTAGTGCAAGGAAACAGACGAAAGATATGGCCCAACCCACCCCCATACACATGTATATACATACACGTCCACACACGCAAATATACATACCTATACATCTCAATGTACACATATATATACACACACAGACACATACATATATACCCATGCACACAATTCACACTGTCTGCCTTTATTCATTCCCACTGCCACCTAGCCACACATGGAATACCATCCCCCTCCCCCCTCATGTGTGTGAGGTAGCGCTAGGAAAAGACATAGCCCATATACATATATATGTTGGGGTGAAGAGGGTGGTGAGAGTAAGTGAGCTTGGGAAGGAGACTTGTGTGAGGAAGTACCAGGAGAGACTGAGTACAGAATGGAAAAAGGTGAGAACAATGGAAGTAAGGGGAGTGGGGGAGGAATGGGATGTATTTAGGGAAGCAGTGATGCATTGCGCAAAAGATGCTTGTGGCATGAGAAGAGTGGGAGGTGGGTTGATTAGAAAGGGTAGTGAGTGGTGGGATGAAGAAATAAGATTATTAGTGAAAGAGAAGAGAGAAGCATTTGGACGATTTTTGCAGGGAAAAAAGGCAACTGAGTGGGAGATGTATAAAAGAAAGAGACAGGAGGTCAAGAGAAAGGCGCAAGAGGTGAAAAAGAGGGCAAATGAGAGTTGGGGTGAGAGAGTATCATTAAATTTTAGGGAGAATAAAAAGATGTTCTGGAAGGAGGTAAATAAAGTGCGTAAGACAAGGGAGCAAATGGGAACTTAAGTGAAGGGCGCAAATGGGGAGATGATAACAAGTAATGGTGATGTGAGAAGGAGATGGAGTGAGTATTTTGAAGGTTTGTTAATGTGTTTGATGATAGAGTGGCAGATATAGGGTGTTTTGGTCGAGGTGGTGTGCAAAGTGAGAGGGTTAGGGAAAATGATTTGGTAAACAGAGAAGAGGTAGTAAAAGCTTTGCGGAAGATGAAAGCCGGAAAGGCAGCAGGTTTGGATGGTATTGCAGTGGAATTTATCAAAAAAGGGGGTGACTGTATTATTGACTGGTTGGTAAGGTTATTTAATGTATGTATGACTCATGGTGAGGTGCCTGAGGATTGGCGGAATGCGTGCATAGTGCCATTGTACAAAGGCAAAGGGCATAAGAGTGAGTGCTCAAATTACAGAGGTATAAGTTTGTGTAGGAAGAGAGGAAAGTGATTGGTTCTCAGTGAACGTAGGTTTGCGGCAGGGGTGTGTGATGTCTCCATGGTTGTTTAATTTGTTTATGGATGGGGTTGTTAGGGAGGTAAATGCAAGAGTCCTGGAAAGAGGGGCAAGTATGAAGTCTGTTGGGGATGAGAGAGCTTGGGAAGTGAGTCAGTTGTTGTTCGCTGATGATACAGCACTGGTGGCTGATTCATGTGAGAAACTGCAGAAGCTGGTGACTGAGTTTGGTAAAGTGTGTGGAAGAAGAAAGTTAAGAGTAAATGGGAATAAGAGCAAGGTTATTAGGTACAGTAGGGGTGAGGGTCAAGTCAATTGGGAGGTGAGTTTGAATGGAGAAAAACTGGAGGAAGTGAAGTGTTTTAGATATCTGGGAGTGGATCTGTCAGCGGATGGAACCATGGAAGCGGAAGTGGATCATAGGGTGGGGGAGGGGGCGAAAATTTTGGGAGCCTTGAAGAATGTGTGGAAGTCGAGAACATTATCTCGGAAAGCAAAAATGGGTATGTTTGAAGGAATAGTGGTTCCAACAATGTTGTATGGTTGCAAGGCGTGGGCTATGGATGGAGTTGTGCGTAGGAGGATGGATGTGCTGGAAATGAGATGTTTGAGGACAATGTGTGGTGTGAGGTGGTTTGCTCGAGTAAGTAACGTAAGGGTAAGAGAGATGTGTGGAAATAAAAAAAGCGTGGTTGAGAGAGCAGAAGAGGGTGTTTTGAAATGGTTTGGGCACATGGAGAAAATGAGTGAGGAAAGATTGACCAAGAGGATATACGTGTCGGAGGTGGAGGGAACGAGGAGAAGTGGGAGACCAAATTGGAGGTGGAAAGATGGAGTGAAAAAGATTTTGTGTGATTGGGGCCTGAACATGCAGGAGGGTGAAAGGAGGGCCAGGAATAGAGTGAATTGGATCGATGTGGTATACCGGGGTTGACGTGCTGTCAGTGGACTGAATCAGGGCATGTGAAGCGTCTGGGGTAAACCATGGAAAGCTGTGTAGGTATGTATATTAGCGTGTGTGGACGTATGTATATGCATGTTGTATGGGGGTGGGTTGGGCCATTTCTTTCGTCTGTTTCCTTGCGCTACCTCACAAACGCGGGAGACAGCGACAAAACAAAAGAAAAAATATATATATATATATATATATATATATATATATATATATATATATATATATATATATTTTTTTTTTTTTATTATTCATAATTACTGTTTACTGTTTCAGGAAGGTAGTACCAGGAAATAGACGAGGAATGGCCCATCCACTCATAGCCATATATGTATACATAAACGCCCATATACATACACAGACACATACATATATACACATGTACATATTCATAGTTACTTAATTTCATCCATTCCTGTTGCTACCCAACCCCACAGGCAACAGCATCGCTACCCCCGCTTCAGCGAGGAAGTACCAGTCTCTAGCTGTCATATGTAATACACGGAAACCACAGCTCCCTATCCACATCCAGGCTCCACAGACCTTTGCATGGTTTACCCCGAGATGTTTCACATGCCCTGGTCCAGTCCACTGACAGCACATCGACCCCAGTATACCACATTGTTCCAATTCGCTCTATTCCTTGCACACCTCTCACCCTCCTCTATGATCAGGCCCTGATTGCTCAAAATCTTTTTCATTCCATTCTTCCACCTCCAATTTGGTCTCCTGCTTCTCCTTCTTCCCTCCACCTCTGACACATATATCCTCTTTGTCAATTTTTCCTCACTCATTCTCTCCACATGTCCAAACCATTTCAACACACCCTCTTCTGCTCTCTCAACCATTCTCTTTTTATTTCCACATATCTCTCTTACCCTTTCATTACTTACTCGATCAAATCACCTCACATCACATATTGTCCTCAAACATTCATTTCTAACACATTCACCCTCCTCCATACAACCCTATCTAGAGCCCATGCCTCACAACCATATAACATTGATGGAACTACTATTCCTTCAAACATACCCATTTTTGCTCTCTAAGATAAAGTTCTCTCCCTCCACACATTCTTCGTGGCTCCCAGAACCTTCGCCCCCTATCCCACCCTGTGACTCACTTCCATGGTTCCATCTGGAGATAAGTCCACTCCCAGATATCTAAAACACTTCACTTCCTCCAGTTTTTTCTCCGCTCAAACTTACATCCAATTAACTTGTCCCTAAACCCTACTGTACCTAATAACCTTGGTTTTATTTATATTTACTCTCAACTTTCTCCTTTCATGCACTTTTCCAAACTCAGTCACCAACCTCTGAAGTTTCTCACTCAAATCAGCCACTAGAGCTGTATCATCTGCGAACAACAACTGACTCACTTCCCAGGCTCTTTCATCCACAACAAGCTGCATATTCTCCCCTGTCACCAAAACTCTTGCATATACCTCCCTAACCACCTCATCCATATACAAATTAAACAACCATGAGGCAACACACACCCCTGCCGCAAACCGACATTCACTGGGAACCAGTCTCTTTCCTCTCTCCCTACTCATACACATGCTTTACATCCTTGGCAAAAACTTTTCACTGCCTCTAGCAACTTACCCCCCACACCATATACTCTTAAAACCTTCCATAGAGCATCCCTGTTAAACCTATCATATGCTTTCTCCAAATCCATGAATGCTACATACAAATTCATCTGTATTTCTAAGTATTTCTCACATACATTCTTCAAAACAAACACCTGATCCACACATCCTCAACCACTTCTGAAACCACACTACTCTTCCCCAATCTGATGCTCTGTACATACCTTTATCCTCTTAATCAATACCCTCCCATATAATTTCCCAAGAATATCTAACAAACTCATGCCTCTGTAATCTGAACACTCACCTTTATCCTCTTTGCCTTTGTACAATGGCATTATACATGCATTCCGCCAATCCTCAGGCACTTCACCATGAACCATACATACATACACCAAATATCCTTACCAACTAATCAACAACACAGTCAGCCCCCTTTTAATAAATTCTACTGCCATACCATCCAAACCCGCCGCCTTGCCAGATTTCATCTTCTGCAAAACTTTTACTACTTCTCTGTTTACTAAACCATTCTCCCTAACCCTCTCACTTCGCACACTATCCCAACCAAAACACCCTATATCTGTCACTCTATCATCAAACACATTCAAAAAACCTTCAAAATACTCCCTCTATCTCCTTCTAACTTCACCACTACTTGTTATCACCTCCCCACTTGCCCCCTTCACCAATGTTCCCATTTGTTTTCTTGTCTTACACACGTTATTTACCTCCTTCCTTCTTATTCTCCCTAAAACTTAATGATACTCTCTCACCACAACTCTCAATTGCCCTCTTTTTCACCTCTTTTTATTACACATAATCGCTGTTTCCCATGTCAGCGAGGCAGCACCAGGATAAAGACGAAGAATGGCCCATCCACTCATATACACGTACATATACATATATGCCTATACATGCATATATACATACATATCCATATTAACATAAATCTTTTCTTTTAACAAAAAGCTTGACCTAGGTGGGTAAATGGGTTCTTATTAAGGTCTGTCCCTAATACAGCCCTGCCTGGAGGAAACTATGCATATTGTCCTTTGATAACCTGCCATCCTAATATTCCACCTGGTCCATCAAATCCATTTGACTGTCAAAAAACCTTAAACAAACTATAGGAAAGCAGATTGGCCAGCGTTTAAAAAAGTGCATTGAAACAAAATTCCAAAACTTCAGGACAGATGATTTCCCATTCCTAAATCATAGTGTCACGCTTCACTAATATCACCAACCAAGCAAAGAAAATCCACATCTTACAAGGACACAGAAAGAAATGTAACCTAAACTTTTGACACTTTAAACACCTAATAAAACAAAGGAACCAGCTCAGACAAAAACACTCACCATCGACAGAAATCAAAGAACAAATCCTTTCATTAAAAAGGCACCGTCACTAACCTATCATTTAAAAGACAAACTGAAAACTGACCCTCCTTCCTCAACGAGACTTACAAGCAAGCTATTCTTGTGCATAAAGTAAAAGAAAAACTACACCTACCTGACCAATTCAGCCTCCATTCATGAAGCACTCATTACCCATTTCAACGATATTCCATATCCCAAAGAACACTCAAACATACTCATCAGACACTACTCAAAAATCAGCCACAAACCATGCTCGTTTCTTAACAGGAAAATCAGGAAAAAACTTACATAAAATTACTTCAGAAGCAACTGCCCACCCACCCTTCTCCCCCACATACAAGCAGCTCAACTAAAACTTTAAAGAACTCTCCTGCTACAGGTCCTGACAACATATCAAACTTTCACATAAATACTTTGGCTAATTTGCAATCCAAGCACTTACAGATATCTTCACCCACACTTGGCATTGCCTTAGTGTTACCCAAGATTTTTCTTATGGCTCTTGCAGCCCAAGGGTATGTTGCACTTTCAGTAGCAGGGTATTGTATGCTCCTCTTGAGTGAGAAGTTCTTTGGTGAGACTGCACTCCCAACGATACAGCTTCACCAAAGGTGACCTTTCATTCATTCACAGTGTAACCTCAAGCTGGTGGAGTCCAGCAAAACCTAAGCAAACACACACTTAGAGAAACAGAAGGATTTGTATGTGGCATTTATGGATCTGAAAAAAGGTGTATGACAGGGGTGATAGAGATGCTTTGTGGGAGGTCTCAAGACTATACGGTGTGGGAGGTAAGCTCCCAGTGTAAGACACGTGTATGAGTAGGAAGAAAGGAGAGTGAATGGTTCATTGTGAAGTTTGGTCTGCATCAGGGGTGTGTGATGTTCCCATGGTTGTATAATTTGTTGAAGGATGGGGTGGTTAGGGAGGTAAATACAAGAGTTTTGGAGAGAGGGATGAGTACGCTCTCTGTTGGGGATGAGAAGGCATGTGACATGAGTCAGATGCTGTTTGCTGATGATATAGCACTGGTGGCTGATTTGTGCGAGAAACTGCAAACGTTGGTGACTGACTTTGGAAAACTGTGTGAAAGAAGAAAGTTGAGAGTAAATGTGAATAAGAGCAAAGGTTATTAAATTCAGCAGGGTTGAGGGACAAGTTAGTTTGGATGTGAGTATGAATGGAGAAAAACAGGAGGAAGTGAAGTGTTTTAGATATCTGGGAGTGGACTTAGCAGTGAATGGAACCATGGAAGTGGAAGTGAGACATATGGTGGGTGGGGGGTGGGGGGGGGGGGGGGGGGGGGGGTGGGGGGTGAAGGATCTGTCAGCAATAAAGAATGTGTGGAAAAAAAAAAGAACTTGATCTCAGAAATCAAAAATGGGCATGTTTGAAGGAATAGTAGTTCCAACGATGCTATATGGTTGTGAGGCATGGGCTATAGGGTTGTATGGAGGAGGGTGGATGTGTTGGAAATGATACGTTTGAGGACTATATGTGGTGTGAGGTGGTTTGATCGAGTAAGTAATGAAAGGGTAAGAGAGATGTATGGTAACAAAAAGTGTGTGGCTGAGAAAGCAGAGGAGTGTGTGTTGATATGGTTTGGACATACTGGGAGAATGAATGAGGAAAGACTGACAAAGAGGATACATGTGTCAGATGTGGAGGGAATAAAGAGAAGCAGGAGACCAAACAGGAGGGTGAGAGATGTGCAAGGAATAAAGTAAATTGGAATGAAGAAGTATACCGGGGTCGATATGCTGTCAATGGACTGAACCAGGGCGGTAAAATCATGGAAAAGTTCTGTGGGGCCTGGATGTGGATAGAGAGCTGTGGTTTCAGTGTATTACGCACGACAGCTAGAGACTGAGTGTGAGCAAATGTAGCCATTTTTGTCTGTTTTCCTGGTGCTAGCTTGCTGTTGCAGGGGGTGGTGATCTTGTTTCTTGTAGGGTGGGGTGGCACTGGTAATGGATGAAGGTAAGCGAATATGAATATGTACATGTGTACAGACATGAAATGGCACCCCCTCCCCCACACACGTGCGAGGTAGTGCTAGGAAAAGACAATAAAGGCTACATTCGTTAACATTCAGTCTCTAGCTGTCATGTGTAATGCTTTGAAACCAAAGCTCCCTTCTTACCTCCAGGCCCCACAAAACTTTCCTTGGTTTACCCCTGGTTCAATCCATTGACAGCACATCAACCCCAGTATACCGCATCGTTCCAATTCACTCTATTCCTAGCATGCCTTTCACCCTCCTGTATGTTCAGGACCCAATCACTCAAAATCTTTTTCACTCCATCCTTCCATCTCCAATTTGGTTTCCCACTTCTCGTTCCCTCCACCTGACACATGTATCCTCTTCGTCAATCTTTCCTCACTCATTCTCTCCATGTGCCCAAACCATTTCAAAACGCCTTCTTCTGCTCTCTCAAGCATGCTCTTCTTATTTCCACACATCTCTCTTACCCTTACATTACTTACTTGATCAAACCACCTCACACCACATATTGTCCTCAAGCATCTCATTTCCAGCACATCCATGCGCATGCGGGGGGGATGGGGTTGTCATTTCATGTGTGGTGGGGTGGCAACGGGAATGAATAAAGGCAGCAAGTATGAATTATGTACATGTGTATATGTCTGTGTATGTATATAATGTATACGCTGGAAAAGTATAGGTATGAATAGGTGCATGGGGACGGGATTTTATACATTGTATGTGGGTGGGGTTTTGTCATTTTTTCGTCATTTCTTGCGCTACCCTTTCTAACACGGAAGACAGCAACAAATTATAATAAACAAATAAATAGCTATCATGCAATAATGCCCAAAAAACCCTAGCTCCCTTTTCCCCTCCAGGGCCCCACACAACTTTCCAGGTTTACCCCGATGCTTTAAGCCCTGTTAAAACCTTTACGCCACAACCCCGCCCCCCCCCCCCCCCCCCCCCCCCCCCCCCCCTCAAAATTCAAATCCTTCCCCCCTTTTACCCCCCTGATGTTCGGCCCCGACACTCAAAAACTTTTTCACCCATCTTCCATCTCCAATTTGGGCCCCCTTCTCCTCGTTCCCTCCACCTCCGCACAATATCCTCTTGGGCAAAAAAATTTTCCCACCATTCTCCCATGTGCCCAAACCATTTCAAAACACCCTTTTTCTGCTCTTTTAAACCCATTCTTTTTTTTATTTCCACATATCTCTCTTCCCCTTTTCCATTACTTATTTGATCAAAAAACCTCACAACATATTGTCCTCAAACTTTCATTTCTAACAAATTCACCCCTCCTTTAAAAAACCTTTTTGGCCCCATGCTCAAAACCCAATAACATTGATGGAACAAATTTTCCCTTAAAACATCCCCATTTTTGCTCTCTAAGATAAAGTTCTCTCCCTCCACCCATTCTTCGTGGCTCCCAAAACCTTCGCCCCCTATCCCCCCCTGTGACTCACTTCCAGGGTTTCCCTTTGGGAGATAAGTCCCTCCCAAAATATCTAAAACCTTCATTCCCCCATTTTTTTCTTCCGCTCAAATTTACATCCAATTTAATTGCCCCTTTAAACCCTACTGTACCTAATAACCTTGGTTTTATTTATTTTTTCTCTAACTTTCCCCTTTTTCTTTGCACTTTTCCAAACTCAGTCACCAACCTTGAAGTTTCTCACTAAAACCCAGCCACTAGAGCTGTATCATCTGCGAACAACAACTAAACTACTTCCCGGATTTTTTCATCCACAACAGCTGCATATTCCCCCCTGTCCCCAAAACTCTTGCTTTATACCCCCCTAACCACCTCATCCATATACAAATTAAAAAACCAGGGAGGAAAAACACACACCCCTCCCGAAAAAAACCGACATTCACGGGGAAACCCAAATCTCTTTCCTTTTTCCCTACTCATACACTGCTTTACATCCTTGGCAAAATTTTTCCTGCCTTTTGAAAATTTTTCCCCCCCCCCCCAATATCCCTTTTTTAAAAACCCTTCCATAGAGCATCCCTGTTAAACCTTCATATGTTTTTCCCCAAAAACCCAGGGAATCTACATAAAAATTTTTTTTTTTCATCGGGATTTCTAAGTATTTCTCACTTACATTCTTCAAAACAAACCCCTGATCCACAATCCTCAACCACTTCTGAAACCACATACTTTTCCCCCTTTGATGCCCCTGTACATACCTTTATCCTCTTAATAAATTTCCCTCCCATAAAATTTTCCCCAAGAATATCTAAAAAAATCATGCCTCTTAATCTGAACACTCCCTTTACCCTCTTTGCCTTTTTTCAATGGCTTTTATACAGGCATTCCGCCAATCCTCAGGCACTTCACCTGAACCATACATACATACACCAAATACCCTTTCCCAAAAAATCAACAACCAGTCACCCCCTTTTTAAATTTAAATTCTACTGCCATACCACCCAAACCCGCCCCCTTTTGCCAGATTTCATCTTTGAAAAACTTTTATACTTCCTGTTTTTTTTAAACCATTCTCCCAAAACCCTCTCATTCGCACACTACCCCAAAACCCAAAACACCCTATATCGGGCACTTATAATCAAACACATTAAAAAAACCTTCAAAATACCCCCTCTATCTCCTTCTAACTTCACCACTATTGTTATAAACCCCCCCAATTCCCCCCTTCACCAATGTTCCCATTTTTTTTCTTGTCTTACACACCCTTTTTTTACCTCCTTCCTTTTATTCTCCCTAAAACTTAATGATTTCTCTCTCACCAAACTCTCAAATTTCCCCCTTTTTTACCTCTTTTTTTTTCACATTAAACGTGTTTCCCTGTCAGCGAGGCGCAAGGATTTAAAAACGAAGAATGGCCCATCCATTTAAAACACGTAATTTACATTTTTTGCCTATACATGGATTTATTCATAAATTTTTCCATTTTTAAATTAAAACTTTTCTTTTAAAAAAAAGCTTTACCCTTTGGGGGGTAAATGGGTTCTTATTAAGGGCTTTTTCCCCAATACAGCCCTGCCTGGAGGAAAAAAATATCATATTTTTTCCTTTGATAACCTGCCAAACCTAATTTTAACCGGGGCCCCTTTAAATCCAAATTTTACTGTCAAAAACCCCTTTAAAACCCAAAATATTTTGGAAAAAAGGGTTTGGGCCCGGGGTTTAAAAAGTTTTTGAAACAAAATTCCAAAACTTTTTGGGCAGATGATTTTCCCCCTTTCCCAAAACATAGTGTCACGCTTCACTAAAACCCCCAACCAAGCAAAGAAAACACATCTTACAAGGACACAGAAAGAAAAAGTAACCTAAAAATTTTGACACTTTAAACACCTAATAAAACAAAGGGGCCAGCTCAGACAAAAAAAACTCACCATCGACAGAAATCAAAGAACAAATCCTTTCATTAAAAGGCACGTCACTTAAACCCATCTTTTTAAAAACCAAACTAAAACGACCCTCCTTCCTCAAAAGAGACTTACAAAACAAGCTATTCTTGTGCATAAAGTAAAAAAAAAATACAATACCTGACCAAATTTAGCCTCCATTCAGAACCCCTCTTTAAACCATTTCAAAGTTTTTTCCATATCCAAAGAACACTCAAAAAAAACTCATCAGACACTACTCAAAAAAACCGCCACAAACCAAAGCCGTTTTTTTAAAAGGAAAATCAGGAAAAAACTTACAAAAAAATTTCTTCAGAAGCAATGCCCCCCCCACCCTTCTCCCCCAAAATTTCAAAAACAGCCCCAACTAAAACTTTAAAGAATTTTCCCGCTCGGTCCTGACAACATATCAAACTTTACATAAAAAACTTTTGGGCTAATTTTTTCAATCCAATCAAATTACAGTTTTCTTCACCCACCTTGGGAAATTTCCTTAGTGTTACCCAAAATTTTTTTATGGCTCTTGCGGGCCCCAAAGGGGATGTTGCACTTTCAGTAGAGGGTATTGTATGCTCCCCTTGAGTGAGAAGTTCTTTGGTGAGACGGGACTTTTCCCAAAGTCTGCTTAAACCCAAAGGGGACCTTTTTATTTTTTCCAGTGTAACCTCAAGCTGGTGGAGTCCCGCAAAAAAAAAAGCAAAACCAAAAAACTTTGGAACAGAAGGGGTTTGTATTTTGGCATTTATGGATCTGAAAAAAGGTGTATGACAGGGGTGATAGAGAAAAGCTTTGTGGGAGGTTCAAGGGCTATACGGGGTGGGGGTAAGCCACGTGTAAACACGTGTATGAGTAGGAAGAAAGGAGAGTGTTTTTTTTATTTTGAAGTTTGGTCGGGATCAGGGGTGGTTTTTGTTTTTCCCAAAGGTTGTATAATTTGTTGAAGGATTTTGGGGGGGTTAGGGGGGTTAAAAAAACAAGAGTTTTGGAAAGAGGGGCGGGAAGCATCTGTTGGGGATGAGAAGGATTTTGGGGAATGGGGTCAGTTTTTGTTTGCTGATGATAAGCACTGGTGGCTGATTTGTGGGGGAAACTGCAAAAGTTTGGGGGACTGATTTTTGGAAAATGTGTGAAAGAAGAAAGTTGAGAGTAAATGTGAATAAGAGCAAAAGGTTTTTTAAATTCAGAGGGTTGAGGGGCAAGTTAATTGGGGGGTAAATTTGAATGGAGAAAAAAGGAGGAAGTGAAGTGTTTTTTTGATATCTGGGGGTGGAAAATTAGCAGTGAATGGAACCATGGAAATGGAAGTGAGGGCATTTTGGTGGGTGGGGGGGGGGGGGGGGGGGGGGGGGTGAAGGTCTGTCAGAAATAAAGAATGTGGGGAAAAAAAAAAAAAAGAATTGATCTCAGAAATCAAAAAATGGGCAGTTTGAAGGAATGTTTTCCAAACATGTTATGGTTGGAGGCTGGGCTTTGGGGGTTTTTTGGAGGGGGGTGGATGTGTTGGAAATGAAGTTTGGGCATTGTGGGTGGGTGGTTTGATCGGTAAGAATGAAAGGGTAAGAGAGATGTATGGTAACAAAAAGTGGGGGCTGAGAAAGCAGGGGTGGTGTTGATATGGTTTGGACATAGGGGAGAATAAAATGAGGAAAAGACTGACAAAGGATAAGTGTAAAATGTGGGGGGGATAAAGGAAGAGGGACCAAACAGGGGGGGAGAGATGTGCAAGGAAAAAAGTAAATTGGGAAAATGAAGAAGTTTTCCCGGGGGTTTCGTATGTGTCAATGGACTGAACCAGGGCGGTAAAATCATGGAAAAGTTCTGTGGGGCCTGGATGTGGATAGAGAGCTGTGGTTTCAGTGTATTACGCACGACAGCTAGAGACTGAGTGTGAGCAAATGTAGCCATTTTTGTCTGTTTTCCTGGTGCTAGCTTGCTGTTGCAGGGGGTGGTGATCTTGTTTCTTGTAGGGTGGGGTGGCACTGGTAATGGATGAAGGTAAGCGAATATGAATATGTACATGTGTACAGACATGAAATGGCACCCCCTCCCCCACACACGTGCGAGGTAGTGCTAGGAAAAGACAATAAGGCTACATTCGTTAACATTCAGTCTCTAGCTGTCATGTGTAATGCTTTGAAACCAAAGCTCCCTTCTTACCTCCAGGCCCCACAAAACTTTCCTTGGTTTACCCCTGGTTCAATCCATTGACAGCACATCAACCCCAGTATACCGCATCGTTCCAATTCACTCTATTCCTAGCATGCCTTTCACCCTCCTGTATGTTCAGGACCCAATCACTCAAAATCTTTTTCACTCCATCCTTCCATCTCCAATTTGGTTTCCCACTTCTCGTTCCCTCCACCTGACACATGTATCCTCTTCGTCAATCTTTCCTCACTCATTCTCTCCATGTGCCCAAACCATTTCAAAACGCCCTCTTCTGCTCTCTCAAGCATGCTCTTCTTATTTCCACACATCTCTCTTACCCTTACATTACTTACTTGATCAAACCACCTCACACCACATATTGTCCTCAAGCATCTCATTTCCAGCACATCCATGCGCATGCGGGGGGGATGGGGTTGTCATTTCATGTGTGGTGGGGTGGCAACGGGAATGAATAAAGGCAGCAAGTATGAATTATGTACATGTGTATATGTCTGTGTATGTATATATATGTATACGCTGGAATGTATAGGTATGAATAGGTGCATGTGTGGACGTGTATGTTTATACATGTGTATGTGGGTGGGTTGTGTCATTCTTTCGTCTATTTCCTTGCGCTACCTTGCTAACACGGAAGACAGCAACAAATTATAATAAACAAATAAAAAAGTATCTGCAATAATTTCCAAAACCATAGCCCCTTTCCCATCCCGGCCCAACAACTTTCCATGGTTTACCCCCGTGCTTCACTGCCCCCGTTAAATCCATTGACAGCACATCAAACCCCCCTATCCCCAATTTTCCCAAATTCACCCTTTTTTCCTTGCACACCTTTCACCCCCCTGCATGTTCGGCCCCGATCCTCAAATCTTTTTCCTCTCTTTCCATCTCCAATTTGGTCTCCCTCTTCTCCTCGTTCCCTCCCCTCCCGACACATATATCCTCTTTGGGCAATCTTTCCTCATCATTTTCCATTTCCCAAACCATTTTAAAAAAACCCTCTTCTGCTCTTTCAAAAAAAAGCTTTTTTTTTCCACATCTTCTTACCCCTTTCATTACTTACTGATCAAACCACCCACACCACTTTTTTCTAAACATTCATTTCCGACATCCATCCTCCTGCGCCAAAAATATCCTGCCCCCGCCCTCGCAACCCTACAACATTGTTGGAACCACTAATCCTTCAAACATGCCCATTTTTGCTTTCCGAGATAATGTTCTCGACTTCCACACATTCTTCAAGGCTCCCAGGATTTTCGCCCCCTCCCCCACCCTATGATTCACTTCCACTTCCATGGTTCCATCCACTGCCAGATATCTAAAACACTTTACTTCCTCCAGTTTTTCTCCATTCAAACTTACCTCCCAATTGACTTGACCCTCAACCCTACTGTACCTAATAACCTTTCTCTTATTCACATTTACTCTTAACTTATTACTTTATTAAAAAAGGGGGTGACTGTATTGTTGACTGGTTGGTAAGGTTATTTAATGTATGCATGATTCATGGTGAGGTGCCTGAGGATTGGCGGAATGCGTGCATAGTGCCATTGTATAAAGGCAAATGGGATAAGAGTGAGTGCTCAAATTACAGAGGTAAAAGTTTGTTGAGTATTCCTGGTAAATTATATTGGGAGGGTATTGAGTGAGAGTGTGAAGGCATGTACAGAGTATCAGACTGGGGAAGAGCAGTGCGGTTTCAGAAGTGGTAGAGGATATGTGGATCACGTGTTTGCTTTGAAGAATGTATGTGAGAAATACTTAGAAAAGCAAATGGATTTGTATGTAGCATTCATGGATCTGGAGAAGGCATATGATAGAGTTGAAAGAGATGCTCTGTGGAAGGTACTAAGAATATATGGTGTGGGAGGCAAGTTGTTAGAAGCAGTGAAAAGTTTTTATCAAGGATGTAAGGCATGTGTACGTGTAGGAAGAGAGGAAAGTGATTGGTTCTCAGTGAATGTAGGTTTGCGGCAGGGGCGTGTGATGTCTCCATGGTTGTTTAATTTGTTTATGGATGGGGTTGTTAGGGAGGTGAATGCGAGAGTTTTGGAAAGAGGGGCAAGTATGCAGTCTGTTGTGGATGAGAGAGATTGGGAAGTGAGTCAGTTGTTGTTCGCTGATGATACAGCGCTAGTGGCTGATTCATGTGAGAAACTGCAGAAGCTGGTGACTGAGTTTGGTGTATATATATATATATATATATATATATATAATATATATATTATAAAATTTTTATATATATTTTATTTATTTCTTTTATTTTGCTTTGTCGTGTCCCGGTTTGCGAGGTCGAAGGAAAAACGACGAAAGAAATGGCCAACCCACCCAAAACCGTTATCCCACGTCCACAAACGCAAAAATAACCCTTAAATTTTCTATGTAACATATTAACCACGACACATACATTATCCCCATGCACACAATTCACATGTCTGCCTTTTTCTTTCCCCATCCCCACCCCCCAAACCAGGGAAATCCTCCCCCTCCCCCCTCGGTTCCTTTACCTGGGGCCCCTTTCTTTACTCTTTTTTAGTGGCCCCAAAAAATTTCCCCAAAAACGCCCCTTTCCTCCACCCCAAAAAGCCCTTTTTTTTCCCAACCTTTCCTTTCATACTACGATCAAACCCTACACACACCCTTTCCCCACCTTCCCCCTTTTCCCTTATTTTAAATTTTTTCTTTTTTATATTTTATCCCGGCTAATTTTCCTTTTCCCCCCTCCCATATTTTTGGTTTTTTTTCTAATTTTCCAGGAAACCCCAAAAAGCCATTTGGGTTTTCCAACCCCGCTCTTTTTTTTACCTTTTTCTACTTAACATTATTAAAAAAAAAAAATTTT
The DNA here is from genome assembly GCF_036320965.1 of Panulirus ornatus. Classification (NCBI taxonomy): domain Eukaryota; kingdom Metazoa; phylum Arthropoda; class Malacostraca; order Decapoda; family Palinuridae; genus Panulirus; species Panulirus ornatus. Next base: position 48,872,936 of record NC_092237.1, read on the forward strand.
AAAATTTTTTTTAAATTATTATATATATTTTTAATTATATTTTATAATATTATTATGGGGCGGGGGGCTGGAAATCTCCCTTTATATTTTTTTTTCTTTAATTTTTCCCAAAAAAAGGGAAAAGGAAGGGGGGAGGTGAGGATATTCCCCTTTAAGGGCCCAAATCCTCTGTTCTTGACGCTCCTTGCTATGCGGAAATGGCGAATAGTTTGAAAGAAAGAAAAAATATTTATAATATATATATATTTATTATATATATATTTTTTATTTCATTTATTTATTATTTTGCTCTGTCGTGTCTCCCCCGTTTGCGAGGTTTTCGCAAAAAAAACAGACAAAAGAAATGGCCCAACCCACCCCCATACACATGTATATACTCTCATCACTCTCTTCACCCCAACATTGCCTCTTTTTTTCTGAAAACCTCTACAAATCTTCACCTTCGCCTCCACAAGATAATGATCAGACATCCCTCCAGTTGCACCTCTCAGCACATTAACATCCAAAAGTCTCTCTTTTGCGCGCCTATCAATTAACAAGTAATCGAATAACACTCTCTGGCCATCTCTCCTACTTACATACACATACTTATGTATATCTCGCTTTTTAAACCAGGTATTCCCAATCACCAGCCCTTTTTCAGCACATAAATCTACAAGCTCTTCACCATTTCCATTTACAACACTGAACACCTCATGTATACCAATTATTCCCTCAACTGCTACATTACTCACCTTTGCATTCAAATCACCCATCACTATAACCTGGCCTTGTGCATCAAAACCACTAACACACTCATTCAGCTGCTCCCAAAACACTTGCCTCTCATGATCTTTCTTCTCATGCCCAGGTGCATATGCACCAATAATCACCCATCTCTCTCCATCCACTTTCAGTTTTACCCATATCAATCTAGAATTTACTTTCTTACACTCTATCACATACTCCCACAACTCCTGTTTCAGGAGTACTGCTACTCCTTCCCTTGCTCTTGTCCTCTCACTAACCCCTGACTTTACTCCCAAGACATTCCCAAACCACTCTTCCCCTTTACCCTTGAGCTTTGTTTGACTCAGAGCCAAAACATCCAGGTTCCTTTCCTCAAACATACTACCTATCTCTCCTTTTTTCTCATCTTGGTTACATCCACACACATTTAGACACCCCAATCTGAGCCTTCAAGGAGGATGAGCACTCCCCGCGTGAGTCCTGCTTCTGTTTCCCCTTTTAGAAAGTTAAAATACAAGGAGGGGAGGGTTTCTGGCCCCCAGCTCCCATCCCCTTTAGTTGCCTTCTACGACACGTGAGGAATGCGTGGGAAGTATTCTTTCTCCCCTATCCCCAGGGATATATATATATTATTTTTTTATTATTTTTATTTTGCTTTGTCGCTGTCTCCCGCGTCTGCGAGGTAGCGCAAGGAAACAGACGAAAGAACTGGCCCAACCCACCCCCATACACATGTATATACATACACGTCCACGCACGCAAATATACATACCTATACATCTCAATGTACACATATATATACACACACAGACACATACATATATACCCATGCACACAATTCACACTATCTGCCTTTATTCATTCCCATCGCCACCTCGCCACACATGGAATACCATCCCCCTCCCCCCTCATGTGTGCGAGGTAGCGCTAGGAAAAGACAACAAAGGCGAATAGTTTGAAAGAAAAGAAAAAAAGATATATATATATATATATATATATATATATATATATATATATATATATATATATATATACACATTTATTTATTTATTATACTTTGTCGCTGTCTCCCGCATTTGCGAGGTAGCGCAAGGAAACAGACGAAAGAAATGGCCCCCCCCCCCCATACACATGTATATACATACGTCCACTCACACAAATATACATACCTACACAGCTTTCCATGGTTTACCCCAGACGCTTCACATGCCTTGATTCAATCCACTGACAGCACGTCAACCCCGGTATAACACATCGCTCCAATTCACTCTATTCCTTGCCCTCCTTTCACCCTCCTGCATGTTCAGGCCCCGATCACACAAAATCTTTTTCACTCCATCTTTCCACCTCCAATTTGGTCTCCCTCTTCTCCTCGTTCCCTCCACCTCCGACACATATATCCTCTTGGTCAATCTTTCCTCACTCATTCTCTCCATGTGCCCAAACCACTTCAAAACACCCTCTTCTGCTCTCTCAACCACGCTCTTTTTATTTCCACACATCTCTCTTACCCTTACGTTACTTACTCGATCAAACCACCTCACACCACACATTGTCCTCAAACATCTCATTTCCAGCACATCCATCCTCCTGCGCACAACTCTATCCATAGCCCACGCCTCGCAACCATACAACATTGTTGGAACCACTATTCCTTCAAACATACCCATTTTTGCTTTCCGAGATAATGTTCTCGACTTCCACACATTCTCCAAGGCCCCCAGAATTTTCGCCCCCTCCCCCACCCTATGATCCACTTCCGCGTCCATGGTTCCATCCGCTGCCAGATCCACTCCCAGATATCTAAAACACTTCACTTCCTCCAGTTTTTCTCCATTCAAACTCACCTCCCAATTGACTTGACCCTCAACCCTACTGTACCTAATAACCTTGCTCTTATTCACATTTACTCTTAACTTTCTTCTTCCACACACTTTACCAAACTCAGTCACCAGCTTCTGCAGTTTCTCACATGAATCAGCCACCAGCGCTGTATCATCAGCGAACAACAACTGACTCACTTCCCAAGCTCTCTCATCCCCAACAGACTTCATACTTGCCCCTCTTTCCAAAACTCTTGCATTTACCTCCCTAACAACCCCATCCATAAACAAATTAAACAACCATGGAGACATCACACACCCCTGCCGCAAACCTACATTCACTGAGAACCAATCACTTTCCTCTCTTCCTACACGTACACATGCCTTACATCCTCGATAAAAACTTTTCACTGCTTCTAACAACTTTCCTCCCACACCATATATTCTTAATACCTTCCACAGAGCATCTCTATCAACTCTATCATTATATATATATATATATATATATATATATATATATATATATATATATATATATATATATATATATATATATATATATTTTTTTTTATACTTTGTCGCTGTCTCCCGCGTTTGCGAGGTAGCGCAAGGAAACAGACGAAAGAAATGGCCCAACCCCCCCCATACACATGTATATACATACGTCCACACACGCAAATATACATACCTACACAGCTTTCCATGGTTTACCCCAGACGCTTCACATGCCTTGATTCAATCCACTGACAGCACGTCAACCCCGGTATACCACATCGCTCCAATTCACTCTATTCCTTGCCCTCCTTTCACCCTCCTGCATCTTCAGGCCCCGATCACACAAAATCTTTTTCACTCCATCTTTCCACCTACAATTTGGTCTCCCTCTTCTCCTTGTTCCCTCCACCTCCGACACATATATCCTCTTGGTCAATCTTTCCTCACTCATCCTCTCCATATGCCCAAACCACTTCAAAACACCCTCTTCTGCTCTCTCAACCACGCTCTTTTTATTTCCACACATCTCTCTTACCCTTACGTTACTCACTCGATCAAACCACCTCACACCACACATTGTCCTCAAACATCTCATTTCCAGCACATCCATCCTCCTGAGCACAACTCTATCCATAGCCCACGCCTCGCAACCATACAACATTGTTGGAACCACTATTCCTTCAAACATACCCATTTTTGCTTTCCGAGATAATGTTCTCGACTTCCACACATTCTTCAAGGCCCCCCAGGATTTTCGCCCCCTCCCCCACCCTATGATCCACTTCCGCATCCATGGTTCCATCCGCTGCCAGATCCACTCCCAGATATCTAAAACACTTCACTTCCTCCAGTTTTTCTCCATTCAAACTCACCTCCCAATTGACTTGACCCTCAACCCTACTGTACCTAATAACCTTGCTCTTATTCACATTTACTCTTAACTTTCTTCTTCCACACACTTTTCCAAACTCAGTCACCAGCTTCTGCAGTTTCTCACATGAATCAGCCACCAGCGCTGTATCATCAGGGAACAACAACTGACTCACTTCCCAAGCTCTCTCATCCCCAACAGACTTCATACTTGCCCCTCTTTCCAAAACTCTTGCATTTACCTCCCTAACAACCCCATCCATAAACAAATTAAACAACCATGGAGACATCACACACCCCTGCCGCAAACCTACATTCACTGAGAACCAATCACTTTCCTCTCTTCCCACACGTACACATGCCTTACATCCTCGATAAAAACTTTTCACTGCTTCTAACAACTTTCCTCCCACACCATATATTCTTAATACCTTCCACAGAGCATCTCTATCAACTCTATCATATGCCTTCTCCAGATCCATAAATGCTACATACAAATCCATTTGCTTTTCTAAGTATTTCTCACATACATTCTTCAAAGCAAACACCTGATCCACACATCCTCTACCACTTCTGAAACCACACTGGTCTTCCCCAATCTGATGCTCTGTACATGCCTTCACCCTCTCAATCAATACCCTCCCATATAATTTACCAGGAATACTCAACAAACTTATACCTTATATATATATATATATATATATATATATATATATATATATATATATATATATATATATATATATATATATATCTTTTTTCTTTTCTTTCAAACTATTTGCCATTTCCCGCATTAGGAAGGTAGCGTTAAGAACAGAGGACTGGGCCTCTGAGGGGATATCCTCACCTGGCCCCCTTCTCTGTTCTTCTTTGGAAAATTAAAAAAAACAAAAAACAAGAGGGGAGGATTTCTAGCACCGCGCTCCCTCCCCTTCTAGTTGCCTTCTACGACATGCAGGGAATATGTGGGAAGTATTCTTTCTCTCCAAATATATATATCTCTGGGAGTGGATTTAGCAGCGGATGGAACCATGGAAGCAGAAGTGATTCACACGGTGGGGGAGGGGGCGGAGGTCCTAGGAGCACTGAAGAATTTGTGGAAGGCGAGAATGTTATCTCGGAGAACAAAAATAGGTATGTTTGAAGGAACAGTGGTTCCAACAATGTTATATGGTTGTGAGGCATGGGTTATAAATAGGGTTGTGTGAAGGAGGGTGGATGTGTTGGAAATGAAATGTTTGAGGACAAGATGTGGTGTGAGGTGGTTTGATCAAGTAACTAATGAAAGGGTAAGAGAGATGCTACCTCGTGTGTGTGTGTGTGTGTGTGTATGTGTGTGTGTGTGTGTGTGTGTGTGTGTGTGTGTGTGTGTGTGTGTGTGTGTGTGTGCGTGTGTGTGTGCGCTGTTTTTCATGCGTGGCGGGGTGGCAATGGGAATGGATGAAGGCAATATGAATGAATATGCATGTACATGTGTATATATGCATATGTCTGTGTATGTATATGTATAAGTTGAAATGTAGTATAGGTATGTGTAGGCATTTATGTATATACATGTGCATGTGGGTGGCTTGAGCCATTCTTTCATCTGTTTCCTTGTGGTACCTTGCTAACGTGGGAGACAGCGACTAAGTATGATAAATATAAATATAAAATAGACACACACACATACATAAACAACTTGGTGTTTCTGGACTTCACCTACAAGAGGATTCAACATTTTTGAAAAGCTACCTTTGGTGAGGCTTATCATTGGGAATATAGTCTCATCAAAGACCTTTTGACTCTAAAAGAGTCTACATTTTCCAGCTACTGGAAGTATCACAGTTTTGAGCTGCAAGAGCCTTTAGAAAGGTCTAAGTAACTCCAAGATTCTATCATAGAAACTGAACCTGGGTAATTATGAAAAAAAATATGCAAAATTCCCAATGCCTTCTCTATCCTTTAGTGGTATAAATCTCAGACATATGACTACTATTTCAAATTTTTCACCATAAAAATAATGTATCTAACTTCTGGTTACAAACCTCTTCAATAATCAGAAAAATTGAAAAAAAGCATTAGTCAGTAACTTTAACGCACAGACCAAAGCTTATTCATCTTTACCATTGTTCTTTTAAATGTGAGAAAGGGCACTAGGGAAATTTCATTACTGAAGAATCACACTACATGAAAATCACATTTTGGCATTTCGTCTGGTGAAAGGTTTGGTATTTGTGGGATATAGGGAATGACTACACTAAGGAACATTGCAGGAACCTACACCATAGATCTTAAGTTTCATAAGTCATATTCATAGTATTCTCTTCAGCTGAAATCATATAAACCATATCAAATCAAATTCTTTAAAGTGTCCAACTGTGCATTCTACATTTGACGGTGTAAAATAACAACTTTAATATCCAAATTGTTGCTGCTAATGTGAAATTAGTGTAGGTTTCTCCAATTGTAGGGATGCAAGTTAAAAACTGGCTTTTCTCACACTACCTCTAGGTTAGTCCTCAATCGTTTCTGGAGCTGCAAGATTAAACCCTACTCTCGTCATTTTGTTGACTTGGGATTAATGGGCTTATAATTAGTACTACCATAAAACACTATACATGAAAACCTACATATATATTTTATGATTCTATAAACCATTTTAAATAGTGCTTAGATTCTATGAAGCTAAAGCCACTTGGTGAACATATCTCTATGTAATACTATACATTCTTATTAACTGTAAAGTATTAGTTTAATAAAATCTGCAGTTCATATCATAAGTCTTCTATCTTTGGCTGTGGACTTCATAAAATCATTGCTAAACAAGAGAAAGCCAGAAAAGGGTCTGGCACAATTATGTAAATGTTCAACTTGTTATCTAGATATAAACCTAAAAATACTTTTGATTTTCAAGTAAGTTTATATTAAGCATTATTCAAAACAATTCAAAATCATACTATACGTGTTCATTCATTCACTTTCATTTGTATATCTAAGTAACTGCTTGTAGTTCATATCTACAAATCATAAAACAGTAAATATATATTCCAAAAACAAGACATGGGTATACAAGTGCTGGATAGAGTTTCTAACATGTAAATCTGGTAAGGGTGCAATCAAGGGTTAACTAAATCATGGTTGCAACACTCCTGCTGAGGGAAATATTTACAAAGCTCAAAACATACTTTATAAACTATGTGCATTTATGGAATGGAACCATTAGACTGGCTATGCTGCATAATCAACGACAGACAATTAGGAAAAGAACACACAAAAAAAAGGCACTGAGCAATTTGAAAAAAGTGTTTTTACGTAATATGTGCAGCAAATAAATGGCCATAAAAATTGCGCCAAGTCAGGGGCTGGCAAAGATGTAGCACTTTTAAATAATGGAAATGGACATACTCCCTCTTCTTGTGATCCACGGAGTGCTGGTGCAGGCTTAGCTAATCCTGTCTCTCTATCACAACCAACTTCCTGAAATATTGCCATTTTCTTCACTCTAACCCAAGGGTGATTGGAAAACAATATTCTATGAAAAAATAATAAGTACAAAATAAGAGAATAAAAAAAATGGATTTTTTTTTAACTAAATCCATAAACCCATTAAGGACACACCAACAGAGCTTCTAATTCAAAACCCCTGAGCTCATACAGTAAGTATGCTTCCCCTTATAGTCTCTTTCTGAAGACTAATATCAAATTTATCTTCAGTTCATTAGGATTCAATTTTTTTTTCTTTGTAAGTAATGATGTCTGTTTGCTGTTGAGCATGGCTACTGATGGTGCCAACCCCTGGTTTTAACTTCTGCTGAGAAATGCTGAACTATGTATATATTCTTGTAATTCTACTATGCCTAGCATCTCCATATCAATAAGAAAAAATATTATTGTTTCAGTCTTCCAACAACTGTGAAACACTTCCAAGGATTTGAAGTTTTCCTCTTACTATTTTTAGGATACAGGTGATAAGAATAATTTGTGATAATAATATTGGCCACTCAGCTTTGAATAAAAGTCACCACAAATAAGAGATTGTCAAAGTTGAGGTATACTTGAAAAAAGGAAATGAAGAAGGTTGCTGTCTTCCTTTCTCCTTTTTATAGAGTAAATAGTGCAATACAAATCAGAATAAAACTTAGGTAGTTATGATCTTTTAATAACAATCATGACAATAATAGGAAAAAGTAGGTATTACATGAATGCAATGGTCAACATTTGAGTAAATATCAAAAAGACACTTATAATCCAAAATGCTGCATTAAAATCTATAGAATGGAAACATCGTCATAAAATGAAGGCTTTGAAATGTGAAAAACATTTTCTCTCTTGGGTGGTGTCCCACAAGCAACTGAATCACAGTGGATCACCAAGGGTTAGAACTTCCTAACCCCCTAGCATCTTGGTTTAAATACACTAGCATTTTCTAACCTTCAACAACAACCTGCTAGTGGTCTTGATTGACTGCTATTTACAGGAATCCCTCAACCAACCCACAACCATCAAAGGCTGTGATGGCACCAGTCCAGCTGGGAAAGTGGCCAGAACTACCTGTATACCTCAAAATTTTCAGGTCACAGGTTTCAACCTAAGAATGAGCACATATGCCAATCCATCTCCTCTTAAAAAGGGTCTGAGCATATAATGAGCTTGTCCCACACAGAGCCTAATTTCTAGTAATAACATATTTAGTTGCAATAGCAAGGCTAGCATGAAGCACTCAACATGTCTTGTTTGATGCATAAGATATTCTTCTCATTCACCACCTGCATTACATATCTCTTTCAGTTCATTTAGGAATGATCTCAACCACATGCCCATTGTTCTTTTAAATGTTTCTGCAGTTACTCCAATGAATTATTAATCATTATAGCTTCCTAGTTGGGTTGTCATACAATTTAGCCTAATTTATTTTCAGTGCATTCCATGACATTCCTAATGACTTAACAACTTTGTATCTTCCCTGTTGAGAGGCTTTCAGGTTTAATAAATCATCTACTGCTGTTTTTATCTTTTTGTGAGATAAGGCCAAGTCTCCGTGTGGTCCTGTAAATGAATTTTCTCTGGGCTGACCAATTGCTCTGACTATATATGATTTTTCAATGTGTCAGTGTATTTTCATCATATTGGCTAAATTTTCAACTAATTATCAATCTATACTGTTCAATCAACATCCAGCATACTTCCTTGTGGTCATTTCCATTATTATCCCCCACCTGATTCTTTTTTTTTATTCTATCTGGATTTCTTTCCATGTTCTGTATAACTTTTTCCTCATTCATTTTCTGTTCTCTTCTAAGGAATTTCAATACCTCTACATCTGCATTCTTTAGTTTCTCATCTAATTTTCTTTTTCTTGCTTCTTTCATTCCTAGGTATCCTCCATTCTGTACAGCTTAAGCCTCTCTAATCCAGCACTCTGGGGTCCAGTAAATCCCATGGTCCAGCACATTTTGAATCTGCTGCCATTAGTTTGTGGATCTATCACTAAAGCAACACTGTTAGCAGCACTAAGGCACCAGAAGCTGTTTACATTGCAGCTGAGATTATCAACTGTCCTGTTAATTTCACATATTCACTATTTTGCTGAAAATGAAAGCCAGAAAAGTTGAAAGTTTTGGAAAACTTTGAAAGGTGCCAGGAGTACAGAATTAGACGGTGCACTCATAAAGTGGTTTAAGCTCCCATGTAATGAAGGTGTAAGCATTTCTGGGGAGATGCTTATCGAGGAGGCCAAAGTTTATCATAGAGAACTAAATCTATACTATGACTGAATATTCACAAGGATGGTTACATAAGTTTAAGTGGAGACATGGAATTTCAGTACACTGTGTGCGGTGAAAAGCATAGTACTGAGATGGAAGTTTGTAGTGTAAGGTCATTTTAAAAGAATAAATAAAAACTCCGATTCTCTATTAAACAACCAACAGCAATATGTTCAGGGTAAGATAGAGAGTGTGAGCCAGCTGCCTGGCTGGTTGGTTGGTTGTTTGGGCTTCAGGCCCATCAAATGCTAGGGTCACTGTGGCTGTCAACGTACCCTACATCCACCAATTGAAGAATCTTTAACACCTTATTCAGGTGTGAAAGAAAATTCTAAGACCACATACACTCTCACTATACATGTGGCCCATCAACTGTGGGGCTGGTTGCCTTGCCTTGACAATAATAAAACAACAATAGAAGAAAAAGTCAACCAAAAACAACTACCAAACCATGTTTGTTCATCACATTAACTATTCATCACAAAGCTGTAACAAAGTTTGTGGATGAATGGATGAATTTGCAGTTAGTGGCAGCAACAAACTTAGCCCCAGAACAAATGTATAATGCTGATGTATCTGTCCTGTACTGGCATCATATGCCACAAAAAACCATTGACCAAGATATTGAAGAGTCTCCATCTTCTGATGTAATCTGATGTAACAATAAAAACCTTGTTTGGAAGCATTAATGATTATATTATTTCCAGTTTTATGCTTTGTTCTACCTATGATAACATGGCAATGTGTATGTGGAATGAGCATATATTTACATACAGGGTTCCCTTAGGGATCAGTTTCTGTTTGCCTGAATTTTATATGTTCCAATAATGGCCATGTTCTAATGTTGCCGGATTAAAGAGGTTCAACCTATGTATATATGTGTGCATATTATTATTATATTTATCTATTATACTTTGTCGCTGCCTCCCACGTTTGCGAGGTAGAGCAAGGAAACACACAAAAGAATGGCCCAACCCACCCACATACACATGTATATACAGTATAATAATTTATTTATTTCATCTAATTCATTTATTTCATTTATTTCATCTAATTCATTTATTTATTTTGCTTTGTCACTGTCTCCCGCATTAGCGAGGTAGCACAAGGAAACAGACGAAAGAATGGCCCAACCCACCCACATACACATGTATATATATATATATATATATATATATATACACGTCCACACACGCAAATATACATACCTATACATCTCAATGTACACATATATATACACACACAGACATATACATATATACACATGTACATAATTCATACTGTCTGCCTTTATTCATTCCCATCGCCACCTCGCCACACATGGAATAACATCCCCCTCCCCCCTCATGTGTGCAAGGTAGCGCTAGGAAAAGACAACAAAGGCCACAATCGTTCAAACTCAGTCTCTAGCTGTCATATAATAATGCACCGAAACCACAGCTCCCCTTCCACATCCAGGCCCCACAGAACTTTCCATGGTTTACCCCAGACGCTTCACATGCCCTGGTTCAATCCACTGACAGCACGTCAACCCCGGTATACCACATCGATCCAATTCACTCTATTCCTTGCATGCCTTTCACCATCCTGCATGTTCAGGCCCTGATCACTCAAAATCTTTTCCACTCCATCTTTCCACCTCCAATTTGGTCTCCCACTTCTCCTCATTCCCTCCACCTCTGACACATATATTCTCTGGTCAATCTTTTCTCACTCATTCTCTCCATGTGACCAAACCATTTCAAAACACCCTCTTCTGTTCTCTCAACCACACTCTTTTTATTTCCACACATCTCTCTTACCCTTACATTACTTACTCGATCAAACTACCTCACACCACATATTGTCCTCAAACATCTCATTTCCAGCACATCCACCCTCCTCCACACAGCTCTATCCATAGCCCACGCCTCGCAACCATATAACATTGTTGGAACCACTATTCCTTCAAACATACCCATTTTTGCTTCCCAAGATAATATTCTCGACTTCTACACATCCTTCAATGCTCCCAGAATTTTCGCCCCCTCCTCCATCCTATGATTCACTTCCGCTTCCATGGTTCCATCCGCTGCTAGATCCACTCCCAGATATCTAAAACACTTTACTTCCTCCAGTTTTTCTCCATTCAAACTTACCTCCCAATTGACTTAACCCTCAACCCTACTGTACCTAATAACCTTGCTCTTATTCACATTTACTCTTAACTTTCTTCTTTCCCACACTTTACCAAACTCAGTCACCAGCTTCTGCAGTTTCTCACATGAATCAGCCACCAGCGCTGTATCATCAGCGAACAACAACTGACTCACTTCCTAAGCTCTCATCCACAACAGACTGCATACTAGCCCCTCTTTCCAAAACTCTTGCATTCACCTCCCTAACAACCCCATCCATAAACAAATTAAACAACCATGGAGACATCACACACCCCTACCGCAAACCTACATTCACTGAGAACCAATCACTTGCCGCTCTTCCTACACGTACACATGCCTTACATCCTCGATAAAAACTTTTCACTGCTTCTAACAACTTGCCTCCCACACCATAAATATATACTTTATTTATTATACATAATCCCTGTTTCCTGTGTCAGCTAGGTAGCGCCAGGCTCAACCACTAATATATACATATATGTGCATAAACTCCCACATATGTACATATACATACATACACATATCAACATATACATATACAGACATTACATACAAACACATGTACATATTCATACTTGCTTGCCTTCATCCTTTCCTGTCGCTACCCCACCCCAAAGGAAAACAGATTCACTATCCCCTGCTTCAGCGAGGCAGTGCCAGGAATACAGACGTAAAAGCCCCATTCATTCACACACAGTCTCTATTTGTCATGTGTTTTTATCTTTATTATACTTGATTACTATTTCCCGCATCAGCAAGGTAGCTCCAAGAAACAGATGATAATGTCCCAACTAGTCATACACGCACACGCACACACACACACACACACACACATATATATATATATATATATATATATATATATATATATATATATATATATATATATATATATATATATTATCCCTTGGGATAGGGGAGAAAGAATACTTCCCACGTATTCCCTGCGTGTCGTAGAAGGCGACTAAAAGGGAAGAGAGCGGGGGGCTGGAAATCCTCCCCTCTCAATTTTTTTTAATTTTCCAAAAGAAGGAACAGAGAAGGGGGCCAGGTGAGGATATTCCCTCAATGGCCCAGTCCTCTGTTCTTAACGCTACCTCGCTAACGCGGGAAATGGCGAATAGTTTGAAAAAAAAAAAATATATATATATATATATATATATATATATATATATATATATATATATATATATATATTTTTTTTTTTGCTTTGTCGCTGTGTCCCGCGTTTGCGAGGTAGCGCAAGGAAACAGACGAAAGAAATGGCCCAACCCACCCCCATACACATGTATATACATACGTCCACACACGCAAATACACATACCTACACAGCTTTACATGGTTTACCCCAGACGCTTCACATGCCTTGATTCAATCCACTGACAGCACGTCAACCCCGGTATACCACATCGCTCCAATTCACTCTATTCCTTGCCCTCCTTTCACCCTCCTGCATGTTCAGGCCCCGATCACACAAAATCTTTTTCACTCCATCTTTCCACCTCCAATTTGGTCTCCCTATTCTCCTCGTTCCCTCCACCTCCGACACATATACCCTCTTGGTCAATCTTTCCTCACTCATTCTCTCCATGTGCCCAAACCATTTCAAAACACCCTCTTCTGCTCTCTCAACCACGCTCTTTTTATTTCCACATATCTCTCTTACCCTTACGTTACTTACTCGATCAAACCACCTCACACATTGTCCTCAAACATCTCATTTCCAGCACATCTATCCTCCTGCGCACAACTCTATCCATAGCCCACGCCTCGCAACCATACAACATTGTTGGAACCACTATTCCTTCAAACATACCCATTTTTGCTTTCCGAGATAATGTTCTCGACTTCCACACATTCTTCAAGGCTCCCAGAATTTTCGCCCCCTCCCCCACCCTATGATCCACTTCCGCTTCCATGGTTCCATCCGCTGCCAGATCCACTCCCAGATATCTAAAACACTTCACTTCCTCCAGTTTTTCTCCATTCAAACTCACCTCCCAATTGACTTGACCCTCAACCCTACTGTACCTAATAACCTTGCTCTTATTCACATTTACTCTTAACTTTCTTCTTTCACACACTTTACCAAACTCAGTCACCAGCTTCTGCAGTTTCTCACATGAATCAGCCACCAGCGCTGTATCATCAGCGAACAACAACTGACTCACTTCCCAAGCTCTCTCATCCCCAACAGACTTAATACTTGCCCCTCTTTCCAAAACTCTTGCATTCACCTCCCTAACCACCCCATCCATAAACAAATTAAACAACGATGGAGACATCACACACCCCTGCCGCAAACCTACATTCACTGAGAACCAATCACTTTCCTCTCTTCCTACACGTACACATGCCTTACATCCTCGATAAAAACTTTTCACTGCTTCTAACAACTTGCCTCCCACACCATATATTCTTAATACCTTCCACAGAGCATCTCTATCAACTCTATCATATGCCTTCTCCAGATCCATAAATGCTACATACAAATCCATTTGCTTTTCTAAGTATTTCTCACATACATTCTTCAAAGCAAACACCTGATCCACACATCCTCTACCACTTCTGAAACCACACTGCTATTCCCCAATCTGATGCTCTGTACATGCCTTCACCCTCACAATCAATATCCTCCCATATAATTTACCAGGAATACTCAACAAACTTATACCTCTGTAAATTGAGCACCCACTCTTATCCCCTTTGCCCTTGTACAATGGCACTATGCACGCATTCCGCCAATCCTCAGGCACCTCACCATGAGTCATACATACATATATATATATATATATATATATATATATATATATATATATATATATATATATATATATACATATATACATATTTTTTTTTTTGCTTTGTCGCTGTCTCCCGCGTTTGTGAGGTAGCACAAGGAAACAGATGAAAGAAATGGCCCAACCCACCCGCATATACATGTATATACATACGTCCACACACGCAAATATACATACCTACACAGCTTTCCATGGTTTACCCCAGACGCTTCACATGCCTTGATTCAATCCACTGACAGCACGTCAACCCCGGTATACCACATCGCTCCAATTCACTCTATTCCTTGCCCTCCTTTCACCCTCCTGCATGTTCAGGCCCCGATCACACAAAATCTTTTTCACTCCATCTTTCCACCTCCAATTTGGTCTCCCTCTTCTCCTCGTTCCCTCCACCTCCGACACATATATCCTCTTGGTCAATCTTTCCTCATTCATTCTCTCCATGTGCCCAAACCATTTCAAAACACCCTCTTCTGCTCTCTCAACCACGCTCTTTTCATTTCCACACATCTCTCTTACCCTTACGTTACTTACTCGATCACCTCACACCACACATTGTCCTCAAACATCTCATTTCCAGCACATCCATCCTCCTGCGCACAACTCTATCCATAGCCCACGCCTCACAACCATACAACATTGTTGGAACCACTATTCCTTCAAACATACCCATTTTTGCTTTCCGAGATAATGTTCTCGACTTCCACACATTCTTCAAGGCTCCCAGAATTTTCGCCCCCTTCCCCACCCTATGATCCACTTCCGCTTCCATGGTTCCATCCGCTGCCAGATCCACTCCCAGATATAGGGTGTTTTGGTCGAGGTGGTGTGCAAAGTGAGAGGGTTAGGGAAAATGATTTGGTAAACTGAGAAGAGGTAGTAAAAGCTTTGCAGAAGATGAAAGCCGGCAAGGCAGCAGGTTTAGATGGTATTGCAGTGGAATTTATTAAAAAAGGGGGTGACTGTATTGTTGACTGGTTGGTAAGGTTATTTAATGTATGTATGACTCATGGTGAGGTGCCTGAGGATTGGCGGAATGCGTGCATAGTGCCATTGTACAAAGGCAAAGGGGATAAGAGTGAGTGCTCAAATTACAGAGGTATAAGTTTGTTGAGTATTCCTGGTAAATTATATGGGAGGGTATTGATTGAGAGGGTGAAGGCATGTACAGAGCATCAGATTGGGGAAGAGCAGTGTGGTTTCAGAAGTGGTAGAGGATGTGTGGATCAGGTGTTTGCTTTGAAGAATGTATGTGAGAAATACTTAGAAAAGCAAATGGATTTGTATGTAGCATTTATGGATCTGGAGAAGGCATATGATAGAGTTGATAGAGATGCTCTGTGGAAGGTATTAAGAATATATGGTGTGGGAGCAAGTTGTTAGAAGCAGTGAAAAGTTTTTATCGAGGATGTACGGCATGTGTACGTGTGGGAAGAGAGGAAAGTGATTGGTTCTCAGTGAATGTAGGTTTGCGGCAGGGGTGTGTGATGTCTCCATGGTTGTTTAATTTGTTTATGGATGGGGTTGTTAGGGAGGTGAATGCAAGAGTTTTGGAAAGAGGGGGAAGTATGAAGTCTGTTGGGGATGAGAGAGCTTGGGAAGTGAGTCAGTTGTTGTTCGCTGATGATACAGCGCTGGTGGCTGATTCATGTGAGAAACTGCAGAAGCTGGTGACTGAGTCTGGTAAAGTGTGTGAAAGAAGAAAGTTAAGAGTAAATGTGAATAAGAGCAAGGTTATTAGGTACAGTAGGGTTGAGGGTCAAGTCAATTGGGAGGTGAGTTTGAATGGAGAAAAACTGGAGGAAGTGAAGTGTTTTAGATATCTGGGAGTGGATCTGGCAGCGGATGGAACCATGGAAGCGGAAGTGGATCATAGGGTGGGGGAGGGGGCGAAAATTCTGGGAGCCTTGAAGAATGTGTGGAAGTCAAGAACATTATCTCGGAAAGCAAAAATGGGTATGTTTGAAGGAATAGTGGATCCAACAATGTTGTATGGTTGCGAGGCGTGGGCTATGGATAGAGTTGTGCGCAGGAGGATAGATGTGCTGGAAATGAGATGTTTGAGGACAATGTGTGGTGTGAGGTGGTTTGATCGAGTGAGTAACGTAAGGGTAAGAGAGATGTGTGGAAATAAAAAGAGCGTGGTTGAGAGAGCAGAAGAGGGTGTTTTGAAATGGTTCGGGCACATGGAGAGAATGAGTGAGGAAAGATTGACAAAGAGAATATATGTGTCGGAGGGGGAGGGAACGAGAAGAGGGAGACCAAATTGGAGGTGGAAAGATGGAGTGAAAAAGATTTTGTGTGATCGGGGCCTGAACATGCAGGAGGGTGAAAGGAGGGCAAGGAATAGAGTGAATTGGATCGATGTGGTATACCGGGGTTGACGTGCTGTCAGTGGATTGAATCAAGGCATGTGAAGCGTCTGGGGTAAACCATGGAAAGCTGTGTAGGTATGTGTATTTGCGTGTGTGGACGTATGTATATACATGTGTATGGGGGTGGGTTGGGCCATTTCTTTCGTCTGTTTCCTTGCGCTACCTCGCAAACGCGGGAGACAGTGGCAAAAAAAAAAAAAAAAAAAAAAAAAAAAAAAAAAAAAAAAAGAGCTTTTCACTGTATATCATTTGCACAGCAGAGTTTGTTTGGGGTTATTACCTAATGCTTCTGGTTTCATTTAAAACGCAACAATGTGAGCTTTTCATTCCATACTCATAAGACTCATTTCCCTATAAGCATTATTGCACTAGTCCAACAAAATTGGTCTTTCTAGCCTAATCAACTCTGCTCTAAAGTTCCTCAAGCAAATCAAACTTTATATGTAATGCAATAACAACTATAACACCTACCATGAACAATGTAGCCTAAACCTATCAATATTTACCCCATTATCTTATCCAGCAAGCTAGGCTAGAAAGAACAGAAGATTTATTCATATGGAATTAATGAATTATTTTTAATCATATGGAATAAATAAACTACCATATTGTATTTTCTATGCTCCCTAATAAGGTTTTCATTAGGAAACAAAGATGGGCAAAGAAGTGATAGAATATAACAGCTTATACCAGCCACACTCATTTCCCTGTACTTATATGTCCTATGCTCATATCCCCCTACCTTTCTTTCTCTCACATACCCCAAACCCACTCTCTCTCTCATATTCCAAGCTTCCAACCACTCTCTGCCTTTCTATATACAGTTTTCATTAAGTATCAAAGATGGGCAGGGTAGCAACACAGAACATAACAGTTCATACCAACCATTTCCAAACCTACTCCTTTCCGTGCTCATATCTCCTATGCTTATATTTCCCCCTCCTCCCTATCTCACATATTCCAAACCTACTCCCTCTCTCTCTCTTATATTCCTATCCCTTCCCTCGATCCTCTCCCCTCTCCCTCACCTTCCAATCTACCCTGCCCGATACTTTTCACCCCCCCTACCCACACACACACACACACATACACTTACCATATCCTTAATCATCCTGTAACTCACCTCCCCCTCCATGTCTCCTCCTTTTTCCCACCTCACTCTGTCACTTACTTTATCATTCTTCAGCAACATCTTTAACCCTAGATCATATATCTTACTTTTCCTACACTACCTACATCTAAAATCTAACATTCAAAAGACATTTTACAAAATGGACCCTTTCCAACCCTCATCCCATCACAGATCCTCTCCAACTTCATCCCAACCACTGACCCACTCCACCTACTCCTTCCACTACTGCACCTCCAGCTGTATCATCCTTACCATTAACCAACACTCCCTTTAACCCTTCCCCAATGATTTAGCTATTCCTAAACTCTTGTAGCTACTTTAATGAGATCAATACTTTTTTTTTTTTTTTTTTGCTTTGTCGCTGTCTCCCGCGTTTGCGAGGTAGCACAGGGAAACAGATGAAAGAAATGGCCCAACCCACCCCCATACACATGTATATACATACGTCCACACACGCAAATATACATACCTAAACAGCTTTCCATGGTTTACCCCAAACGCTTCACATGCCCTGATTCAATCCACTGACAGCACGTCAACCCCGGTATACCACATCGATCCAATTCACTCTATTCCTTGCCCTCCTTTCACCCTCCTGCATGTTCAGGCCCCGATCACACAAAATCTCTTTCACTCCATCTTTCCACCTCCAATTTGGTCTCCCACTTCTCGTTCCCTCCACCTCCGACACATATATCCTCTTGGTCAATCTTTCCTCACTCATTCTCTCTATGTGCCCAAACCATTTCAAAACACCCTCTTCTGCTCTCTCAACCACGCTCTTTTTATTTCCACACATCTCTCTTACCCTTACGTTACTTACTTGATCAAACCACCTCACACCACACATTGTCCTCAAACATCTCATTTCCAGCACATCCACCCTCCTGCGCACAACTCTATCCATAGCCCACGCCTCGCAACCATACAACATTGATGGAACCACTATTCCTTCAAACATACCTATTTTTGCTCTCCGAGATAATGTTCTCGACTTCCACACATTCTTCAAGGCTCCCAGAATTTTCGCCCCCTCCCCCACCCTATGATTCACTTCTGCTTCCATGGTTCCATCCGCTGCCAGATCCACTCCCAGATATCTAAAACACTTTACTTCCTCCAGTTTTTCTCCCTTCAAACTTAGCTCCCAATTGACTTGGCCCTCAACCCTACTGTACCTAATAACCTTGCTCTTATTCACATTTACTCTTAGCTTTCTTCTTTCACACACTTTACCAAACTCAGTCACCAGCTTCTGCAGTTTCTCACATGAATCAGCCACCAGCGCTGTATCATCAGCGAACAACAACTGACTCACTTCCCAAGCTCTCTCATCCCCAACAGACTTCATACTTGCCCCTCTTTCCAAAACTCTTGCATTCACCTCCCTAACAACCCCATCCATAAACAAATTAAACAACCATGGAGACATCACACACCCCTGCCGCAAACCTACGTTCACTGAGAACTAATCACTTTCCTCTCTTCCTACACGTACACATGCCTTACATCCTCGATAAAAACTTTTCACTGCTTCTAACAACTTGCCTCCCACACCATATATTCTTAATACCTTCCACAGAGCATCTCTATCAACTCTATCATATGCCTTCTCCAGATCCATAAATGCTACATACAAATCCATTTGCTTTTCTAAGTATTTCTCAAATACATTCTTCAAAGCAAACACCTGATCCACACATCCTCTACCACTTCTGAAACCACACTGCTCTTCCCCAATCAATAAACATATTACATGGAAAATATATTGGAGGCTTGATCCCTAAGAGACAGAGAAACACATCAGACATCATATGATAACATAATGTAGATGGGCAGCATGTATTTTGTTTCATCGTGACTACAAGGCTAAATGAATACAATAAATTCATCTGGAAAGGGAACGAACAACTCTGTATCTAAATTTTGTAAAGGAGTTAATGACAGGTTTTTGTGGGCAGCAGGGCAGCACAGCACCAATGACAAACTAATATAAGGGAAGCCACAAAGGGTGGAGTGGGAATGGGAGGTTGGCCCCCAACAATATCAAGTCAATCAATTCCATAAAATTGTATTGTGAATGTGATTTTAGATAAACAGTAAAAAGTCATGTTATACCGTTATTGTTAGAGGTGGACAATAGAGTGCGGGACCCAGGACTGTTTGTTATCTTGCAGCCCCAGTCACTCGACCTCACCTCACACCATCTATACACCCCATTTGCACTGCATATCCATAAAACATGTAAAGCACACAAAAAATTGATAGTATACATAATCTTACAGTAAGCATAGAGGTTACTGGCATATATAATGCTATATGAAAAGATTCATTGAGTGGTGGGAGCAATTGTAGAGCTATGTCATTACATAGCCAACCACCTCACACATATGCAGACAGGTGCTGCCTCCAGTAAACCCTCCTATGCATTTCACCACGTCAAGGTTACTATAAAAATTGTAAATCCCTAGGTTTTGTGTTATGCATGGAATGACTGGTTATCAATGTACAGCAACTATTTTCAATGCAAACTGACTTTTCCAATAAATAAGTGTAATTTCTATGTACATTAGGGAAAAGAAATACCACCGAATTTAACTAAAGTTATTAGTATCAATCTATGAATATAGAAAACATAACAGAAATCACTTAATGTGCCCTCGTATCCATTTCAGTGTCCCCTTTTGAGAAATGACCTCTCGCACGAGATACAGCACCAAGGAAACTACATTATGAAGGATGTGTGACTTCCTCCTAAACCCTTCCCTAGCCCATACAGTGTGTTGGCAAAGCTGCTGCTTGGTCCAGTCTTGGTCTGGTTCCTAACAGTTCATCATAGTGGCCCAGATGAACTCAATGGGACTGAGATCAGAGGCTTTGCCCAGCCAGTCCAACAGCGTATTTGGTCATGTTGTTCATGGAACCACTGTGTCATGGTCTGGATGGTGAGAACATTATACACTAATTACACTTGAAATGGTAAGAATAACAGAAAGATAGCCACATTGTATTATTACACTTCATATCATACATATCTACATACTTATCTCAGAAGTTAGAACAGAAATCATTTACAGGATGACTCTTACCTGCATAAACAATATATGCTCATGGTAGGGCAGAGTATATGCTTGCACCATTGGGAGCTTAGCTTCTTCCAATATTTCCAAATACTGATCAGCATTGAATCAACCAGTAACTTTGGTCAACTTGCCAATACCATAAAGGATGTGGGTTGGAATGTATAGTGTTGGGTCTCCAACAGTGTAGCCAGCTGTGCTTAGCGTAATTAAAAGTTTTCTCATCATAGGGAAAAAAAAAAGGATTTAGAATCTGAGGTCCTCCCTGATGTACTGCTTGGCAAACCGCAGTCTCACCAGCTGGTGTTGCTCCTCCTGCATCTCCTTGGCAGCAGGAACCCTATGGTGGATTCCAACTTGGTGGAGTCACTGCCTGATTGTCTGACAAGACACCTCTAACTGAAGTCAACTCCTCATGCCACCACATTTGTGAAGGGGTTGTAAAACGTATAAGCAACAATACTTCCATCTTCAGCCTAATTTGTTAGTCCTGGGGAGCATGTTCTGGGAAGACCTCCCAAATTTCTTGAATGTTCCCATCAGTTCAGGAAATGATGAACTGTCATTCTACTGACTGCCAGCTCCCTTGCAATCTCACAGATACTTTGCCCGACCTCACACAAGCCAATGGTCTGGGCTCACTTGGTGATGTATCAAGGTGGCATTTGTCCATGAGGATCATCAGGAGAGTGAACGACTGATAGCTCTATGAACATGCTTTCACAAAAACAATACTGGCAAATACCCAATGATGTTTTTAAAATTGCATGTTGAATAAAATATTGGTTAAAAATAGCTGTTTTACTCATTAAGTACCACCCTATTCACTACCTGACCTAGTAAAACTCAAAAGACAATACAGTTCACACCTTTGTGGAGATTAATGGAGAATGAATCTATTTGGATTTGTGATAAAATTAAATATAAAGCCAAAATAGCCTTGTCATTATCTCTATCTGTATCATAATCCTCACTATTTTCTTAATCAGAATTAAATTTGCTCGCCTACAACCATGACAGACAATACATAAACAGATAAGCCCTGCCACTTAAACCACCAAACGATGTTAAAACTATTGCCCAAGCAGCTCCAGTGTATCAGTTAGTGTGCCAATGTTTCCAATGTTGCCACATGACTCGCTCAGCCAGACATCTCTAACTCCAAACATTTGTCTGCAAGTGTGCATATATCTACATATTTACATACTATAATCTTTTCTTTGATAGTAGTTAGAGGTCAGCCTCTGACCAGGGAGGTATATTACAGGTACGATCCACCTGGGTAATGGGAGGGTTAGTGAAGACTGCATAGTAAGCCAGCAATTATGTGGTTGCCAAACTGCACTTCTTTAACCTACGTAGCTGTCATTTCTTTCTGCTTCTCCCAAATGTGACTGCTGGCATTCTGACTACAAACATACAATCTCTCCTCGTTACATATAATACCTGACAGCACATAATTCACACAACTCCTTCTTGATTACATTTTCCTGTGGTGAGTGCTTTGTGCCAGTGCTGCCTTCTGGCAAAATGGTAAGAGCAATAGATAGAAGTTCTATGCAGGAACATTAAACAGGAGCATTAAGTAGAAATATCAGGTAGGAGCATTAAGTAGAAGTAGTACGTTGGAACAATAGGTAAGAGCAATAGGTATAAGGATCAGGTATGAACATTACATGGGAGCTTCTGAAAACACTGCACTACAGTTGCCCTCTGTCAGCAGCCTGTTAAGGGTGAAGCACTGAAGACTAAGAAGCAGCACTTCAGTCCAAAAATCAAGGAGACACTACTGCCATGGCCATCCCCATGAGGGAGTTCCCAGAGGGAACAGGCATTACAGATATAGTTAGATATAAAAAAAAATATATATATTTTTTTTTATTATACTTTGACGCTGTCTCCCGCGTTAGCGAGGTAGCGCAAGGAAACAGACGAAAGAATGGCCCAAACCACCCACATACACATTTATATACATATACGCACATATATACATTTTTTTTTTCGCTGTCTCCCGCGTTTGCGAGGTAGCGCAAGGAAACAGACGAAAGAAATGGCCCAACCCACCCCATACACATGTATATACATACGTCCACACACGCAAAATATACATACCTACACAGCTTTCCATGGTTTACCCCAGACGCTTCACACGCCCCGATTCAATCCACTGACAGGACGTCAACCCCGGTATACCACATCGCTCCAATTCACTCTATTCCTTGCCCTCCTTTCACCCTCCTGCATGTTCAGGCCCCGATCACACAAAATCTTTTTCAATCCATCTTTCCACCTCCAATTTGGTCTCCCTCTTCTCCTCGTTCCCTCCACCTCCGACACATATATCCTCTTGGTCAATCTTTCCTCACTCATTCTCTACATGTGCCCAAACCATTTCAAAACACCCTCTTCTGCTCTCTCAACCACGCTCTTTTTATTTCCACACATCTCTCTTACCCTTACGTTACTTACTCGATCAAACCACCTCACACCACACATTGTCCTCAAACATCTCATTTCCAGCACATCCATCCTCCTGCGCACAACTCTATCCATAGCCCACGCCTCGCAACCATACAACATTGTTGGAACCACTATTCCTTCAAACATACCCATTTTCGCTTTCCGAGATAATGTTCTCGACTTCCACACATTCTTCAAGGCTCCCAGAATTTTCGCCCCCTCCCCCACCCTATGATCCACTTCCGCTTCCATGGTTCCATCCGCTGCCAGATCCACTCCCAGATATCTAAAACACTTCACTTCCTCCAGTTTTTCTCCATTCAAACTCACCTCCCAATTGCCTTGACCCTCAACCCTACTGTACCTAATAACCTTGCTCTTATTCACATTTACTCTTAACTTTCTTCTTTCACACACTTTACCAAACTCAGTCACCAGCTTCTGCAGTTTCTCACATGAATCAGCCACCAGCGCTGTATCATCAGCGAACAACAACTGACTCACTTCCCAAGCTCTCTCATCCCCAACAGACTTCATACTTGCCCCTCTTTCCAAAACTCTTGCATTCACCTCCCTAACAACCCCAGACAAGAAAATAGTGAAATTGGAAAAAATGTAGCTTAGACATTGAAGCTTATTGATACAGTGGTTAAATTGATGAGAACTACTATTGACTTTTGTGTAAATAAATTAAACATTTCCTTTTTCCATAGCCAGAGGTTGAACCATTATGTGACATTCATTTTTTTTCTTTTCATTTCAAGTTAGAAGTTTCAGTTTTCTAAATTGTTTCTTACATTTTTCATTTTTTTTTTTTTTTTTTTTTTTTCAAACTATTCGCCATTTCCCGCGTTAGCGAGGTAGCGTTAAGAACAGAGGACTGGGCCTTTGAGGGAACATCCTAACCTGGCCCCCTTCTCTGTTCCTTCTTTTGGAAAAAAAAAGAGAGGGGAGGATTTCCAGCCACCCGCTCCCTCCCCTTTTAGTCGCCTTCTACGACACGCAGGGAATACGTGGGAAGTATTCTTTCTCCCCTAACCCCAGGGATATATATATATATATATATATATATATATATATATATATATATATATATATATATATATAACATTTTTCATATGTATATATATGTATGTGTGTGTGTGTGTATATGTGCGTGTGTGTGTGTATGTGTGTGTATGTGTATGTATATATATGTACATTATCCCTGGGGATAGGGGTGAAAGAATACTTCCCACGCATTCCTCGCGTGTCGTAGAAAGTGACTAGAGGGGACGGGAGCGGGGGGCCAGAAATCCTCCCCTCCTTGTATTTTTTTAACTTTCTAAAATGGGATAAAAAAAAATATTATTAGATAAAAAAATATTATCCTTTCTACATTAAGTAATTGTTCCTCATATGGTACATCTCAAAATATGGGTGTACACTAAAAGGTATATCACATTCAGAACAAATGTAGCGTGTTTTCTGCACTTTTCTCTGCCTTTGAATGAACACAGGAACAATCTCTTTCCACACCTGTTGTGAAAGGGACATGACAAGGAAAGCATCTTCCCACTAAAAGTGGGAGTAACTTGGTGTCTCATGGATCATGTTGAATCTGTCGACCGCTTGATGACATAGTGCCTTACTTGTGCCTTGAATTTTAAAGGCATTCATAATTGACATGTCTAGTAAGTGAAAGAACAGTTTAATAGAGCACCTTATGCTCTTTTTCACACACTCAATAAAACTGATAAGCATATCACATTACCCTACAATTCTCATTTTCAACTGCTCTCCAAAACTGAAGTTTTTTCTTTCTCACTGCCATGGTTTTCACTATCAACAATCATGTCTTTATGGACAGTGATATGAATATGCACAACTTGATTATCATGCCATTTCACACATAAATGTTATTACACTGACATGAGACTACTTCAACACTTTTTATGTTGGGCAGTGATGGCATGCATTTTTGGCTTGCCCACACTATCCCACATCCAAAACAGCACAAAACACAAAATTTTCACTGCAAATTGAAGGTATTTCAAAGGAATGTACTGTCTGACTCTGAGTCTCCCTTTCCAAAACATGAAGGACTCAACAATACACAAATCATCTTCAAATGGCAATCATTTCTCTCAGAACTTCTTATGGCATAGGAAATCCTTGAACACAGGTCTAATTTTCTGCAGTTTATAATTACCTTGAGCTTCTTCTTGTTTGCAATATGAAGGAGCCTAAGAAGTTGCAGAAAGCAATCTCACAGAATAATTTCCTGATAAACTTCAGCTCAAACATCTAATTCAATATCATATCATATCTCTTATGAGCCATCACCATCATACACAAACTTATACATTCCATCTCATATGGTGTCAGTGGACTTGAAGAGCCTGCTGCTTTGAGATCTTGGCTGTGTTTCCTTCACAAAACAATAATACTGATTTGTATCTGTCATTATTATGACCATCAAATCACTATCAAAATACTTCAGAAATAGTTCAGCTCCTCTGACCACTTGGTGACAGAAAAAGCATGTTATAACTAAATCACTTCAGCCAAAAAACAAACTGTGCTGCTGTGAAGTTAGCAATATCTGTCCATGCCCACAAGGCAAATAGCATACGCAACTTTGCATCATACTGCCGGTTCTTTCTGCAACCACCTCCCCTCCTCATATTGAGACTGGGATCAACTTCACTCTTACTGCTGGCAATATCATGCTCTTTTTCCTCCTATCTTCATTCCTCTACATCTTTGTGAAAACTAAGTCCATCTGATTCACTATCACTCCCCTATAAACTGTTGAGTTTTCTTGTTCAGCTCATGTCAGGCAAAGTGGTTGTACTCTATATTATGATGCTACGATAGTTACTAGCCACTCAAATGGAAAAAAATATGGACTATTGTATTAACTTACCCTCCACAATGCTACTATGTGAATTCTGACAGACAAACATCCAACTACCATATGCAAAATGTTTAAAAATGAGATCCCACACATGGGATACTCGTACTTAAGAAACCATTATGTATAAATTCCAGAACCTTCGGATAAAGGCTACAAAAAGACTGATGGTGGTCTATAAAAGCCAGGAAAATCAAATGAGCCCCATGGAAATGCTAAGGAGAATCTGGCACTAAAGATGCTTTACCCTCTTGGGGAATACTTAAGTCACTAAACCCTGAAAGAAAGAAAAAAAAGTCAGGAGAATTTGGCCCAAAAGATGGGCTAAAGAAAAGAGAAATTTGGTTTTAGAAATTCCCATTCAATGAAACATCATATGCTGTCATTAGACTTGAACCTGAGAGAACATCTGCCTCGACACTGCTAGCATCTTCAAGAAGAAAAAGCTAGCAAAAGGGGTCCTTAGACAAGGTCATACAAAAGAATACTTTTTTCTTGTACCTCTAAGGGGAGACAGCCTTCATTCGCCAAGCATTTAACATCCACAGTACTGTTCATTAAAAAGTGCTCACACTAAGGCATCAGACATCCTGCAGATACCAATCCATTTCTCACCATGAAAAACTTTGGTCGAGAACTAAGCAGGGCTTGTTCCATTTGATGATCAAAACCTGTATTTGGAAAAGCTGGCATGAACTGAAACCCTCAGCAGTTACTTTCCCAACAGTAGGTGACATACACCAGAAAACAAGGAAGGATGCAAGAAATCATCATCTTGGGGAATAAAAGTTTTGGGGAGCAGGGCAGAGCATGCTCAGATAAAAACTTCATGTATTTGCTCTAATTGCCAAAAAAAAGTTTCTAACCTGAGTGGGATGTGCTGGAAGGAACCAATAAGCAACCTTTAAATTTAAGCTAACTGTCCATCAGTAAAACCATAGAGGCAAATGCTCAATAAGGGGCTGTCTTGAATTCTGAATCAGAATGTAGGTGTATATAAGACTAATCTAAAAATATTTTCTCCCCGTTTGAATCTCTATTTGGGAGAGGGCTCATTGCAAGGTCCTTGCCCAACATCTCAAACATGTTTACCTACAATAGCAGAGTCAGAATTAATTGAAATTTCTTACTGACATGTGTGCTTGAGATGTGTCACTCCATCCCAAACCTTTTCTGAACTTCAGACACTTTAACATATCAAACTTCCTGAATTCTCAAAAGTACTTGGTAAAACCCATGACCAACCAAGAACTAATCTGAAGTAAACCCACTTGTAGATCCAGGCTTATGGCCATAAAAAAACTGGCTTTAAGGGGTAACACTGCCTAAAACATGGAGGGGTGAAGATGTAAGGGTCCTCTGAATCAACGACAAATGGCACAAGTGATGAATACCTTCCAAGATCTATCTTAGACCTATAGATAACAGAAACCTAAACTCAAAGTTTCTCACCTGTACTAAGCTTAGAAGATACATGACTAAAGAAAGTTTACTTAATACATAAGAACTCGCTCTGAGAACCTTCTGAATAGCTACATAGGGCAAAAAAGGAGCTACAGGAGAGCAAGAATCATAATAACTCCATTCACTCTCCCATGCCAAGAATGGCAACAGCCTGTCCTCTGCCATAAAGTTGACACATCAATCACTGCATATAAGCCATTCTGCAAGATAATGACAATTGCTTTTAAGCATGCCTTAACACTGTTCCGATGAGCGCTAGCTTAAGTTAATGCTCCTAAGGATAGGGGTGCATCCACATCAGACAGAAAGACTACAGACAGTGTGAGAAAACTTTCCAGAAAGGCAGGAAAGATGACAAAACAGAAGATCCAAGACACACTGACCTCACTTGCAAATTAGCTAAGACATCTTAATAAGGGTCAAATTTTACCATCAAGGATTCTAAATCCTCAGGGACCTTGAAAAGCTTAAGACTGACCAGATCATCCTTCATGAGAAAACAATGGTCTTGAAAGGTCACAGGATGACTTTCATCTCTATACAAGGTATGCGCAACAAACTTTGGGTCCTGTTGTCTGAAGCCAACTTGGAACTGATTGGCATCAAACATCTACTTCTTCGTGAAAGGTAATTATGAACAAAAAAATATGTGCAACCAAAACCAAGCTCCCTGTGATTTAGCATCTAACTTGTATGAACCTGCATGAAGAATTTGATTTCCAAGACAAAGAAGTAAGGACCAACTATCTAAATCTAAGGAGAACTGAGGTTCACCTGTCTAAAGCTGACACTCCCAAAACTACTTCATTCTAAGAAGACCCCAAATGAAAGTCCTCCAATGAAAAGAAAGGAAATGGGCCTAAAGTCTACTCTGACCTGGAATGGGTTCTTGATCCTTTGGTGGAGGTCAAAATATAACCTCAGGAGAAAAACACTGACATACTCTCAGTGTTCAGAAACTGAAAGAAGTGATCCAAATATGATTTATTAGATTCAAGGCAACCTGGATCCACTGGACACAGCATAGGTGGATGATTTGAAGGGCCTCCTTACCTTTAGAGAAAACTTACTACCTAAGGAGCATAATAGAAAGCCTGCGAGGGGGTGGAATCAGCTTGCAGGCAAATCAAAGCAGGCTTTGTGTGCTATGACAGTTGCAAGGAAAGTGATGGTTTGTGAGCCTCCTCTCCAGGAAATGAACCTGGAGGTTTAAACTCAAGGTCCTACAACATATGATGGTCAGTATGGGAAAAAAAGAGGACTAATTTTTCTCGGTCAAACAATGGGTGCTAAGAAGGTCTACACCTTTCTTTAACAGGCTATATGGAGGTAGTAATCTTTGTCAAAATGGTGTGTTAATAGCAGTAGCAACCAAAATCTATTCCCGGAAGAGACAATTGGAGAATCAGCAGTTACACACTTCATATAGGGTCAACAGCATCATTGAAACCCCCACAGGTAGCAACACCTGGTCTTGACTACTACTGAATCTTGATCCAGAGGAACTGTTTGATCATCTGGTAAGGTTGATGATTTGAATGCTGAATTTAGGAAAAATGGATACACAACTATGTAGAAGACTACTGAAGGTTCTCTCAAGACCAAAGTGCAGAACTTCTAGTTGTTCCCCAGATTCTATACAACAGGTTACCTGCTGTATATATGAATATATAAAATAAAAAAACATGCTGGGACAAGAAAAGGTAAAAGACTACCATGAGGTGAGTCCTAGGTATAGGCCCAAACTGCAAATAACCTCAGAAGTTGGAGGAATCTAAATTACATCTGAGTTCCTCAACTCTCTAGGTGGAGCTCCTTCCTGTATATCCACAAAGCATGATCAAAACATGATATGGGACCTGAACTATGACAAAATGAGTGATACATCATATCCTCCTTGGTTCCACAGCATATATTCAGTAAATATGTTTGGGATATGGCACCAAAGAACAGTTGGTTTATCTCTGTATCTCCCAATAGTGATATGGAGTGACCTCGCCAAAAGACAAAATCGCGTCAATGCAACGTACGAATATGTACTCATGCCTACCAAACTCAAGCATTTTGGCACTAGGCCGGATAAAGCCCTTCTTGCACTTGAGTGTGGGCAAGTTAAGACTAAAAGTTCACTAGCATTTCATCATGCTATAGGCTGGGGCAAGGGACTTTCTGATATTTGTATGGCTACATATATATTATCTTGAATACCCCTGTGACAACACAGGGATAAGGGATATTTTGCTTTTGGAAGATCCTCATGGTACACTAAGAGCTCCAGATATGTGTACTGAGGAGCCTTACAATGTAATGACTCTTGGACCAGAGCCACCCACAGGGAACAGATAACTCCTTAGGTAGAACTGCAACAAAAGATACTAATGAAAGACAGCACCAGATGGGCTTGAAGAGCTCAGCATTCAGTTCTCTTGTGCTCTAAAAGGATGATAAGGACATGGTGTGCCCTAGAAAGGGACCCAGAAAGCCATGGTTCCCCTAATAACAACTAAAAACCATGCAAAGAAAGAATTATGTGCAAGCATCACATTCAAAGAGAAATTCAATACAAAGAGGCCTCTTTTAACTGAGCCTTGTGTAACATATTTCTGTCGAACAGACATGAAAAATACTTAATAAATTTCTAGAAAAAAATTCAAACACTGTGGAAAAAGATCTAACAAATATGTCTGCTGCCAGCTTTGTTGACATTTGCCAACCATGTAAAGCCTGCCAGAATTAATTCAAATCAGTTTATTCCCAGTCATCCTCTTTTCAATTATCTCCTATTTGTACTTAGAAAACATTTTATACCCATCATGTATGGAAAATGGCCTGAAGTTGCAAGTTTAAGTAAAGCCTCCAAGGTCCTTCATTCAAGTGATTACTACAACTTCAAAGTGCAAGTGACATGCAGGGCTGAAGTAAGTGAGCATCAGGAACATGTGGGTCAGTCACTTGGGTTAATCTTCTCTACCATTAAAATCATACTTTATAACAGTGAGAGCATAAAAAGAACCTGTCAATTCACCATTTCCTTAGATGTAATGAAGGTTTCCTTCCCAAGAACAAGTTGCTTAAGATAATGGAAAGCAGGCCAGGAAGGTGTGGGTGCACAGCAGTGGTGATCAACAACACAAAAAGCTCAGACAAATGTGTGAATATTGATTAAATTTAGTTTCATATGATGTTACATAAACAATGCAGCATAAGAACACCTGCAGAGCCATTACTGTTATCCATGAAAGCCACTCTATAACACTTTTAAGTGTAAGAACTGACATTGCCAAGAACACATATCCATTGACACAAAGATATAACAATACCTTTCAATGAATTTTTCACCTACTGGACATTCCAAAAAAACAAATAAAATCCATCATAAGAGGTTTCTCTGCATAGGAACATACATTATTATTATCATTATTTTGCTTTGTTGCTATCTCCCACGTTAGTGAGGTAGCGCAAGGAAACAGACAAAAAAAATGGCCCAACCCAACCACATACATATGTATATACATACACGTCAACACACGCAAATATATATACCCATACATCTTAACGTATACATATATATACACACACAGACAGATACATATATACACATGTACATGGAGGAAGTAAAGTGTTTTAGATATCTGGGAGTGGATCTGGCAGCGGATGGAACCATGGAAGCAGAAGTGAATCATAGACTGGGGGAGGGGGCGAAAATCCTGGGAGCCTTGAATGTGTGGAAGTCGACAACATTATCTCGGAAAGCAAAAATGGCTATGCTTGAAGGAATAGTGGTTCCAACAATGTTGTATGGTTGCGAGGCGTGGGATACGGATAGAGTTGTGCGCAGGAGGGTGGATGTGCTGGAAATGAGATGTTTGAGGACAGTGTGTGGTGAGAGGTGGTTTGATCGAGTAAGTAATGTAAGGGTAAGAGAGATGTGTGGAAATAAAAAGAGCGTGGTTGAGAGAGCAGAAGAGGGTGTTTTGAAATGGTTTGGGCACATGGAGAGAATGAGTGAGAAAAGATTGACCAAGAGGATATATGTGTCGGAGGTGGAGGGAACGAGGAGAAGTGGGAGACCAAATTGGAGGTGGAAAGATGGAGTGAAAAAGATTTTGAGCGATCGGGGCCTGAACATGCAGGAGGGTGAAAGGCGGGCAAGGAATAGAGTGAATTGGATCGATGTGGTATACCGGGGTTGACGTGCTGTCAGTGGATTGAATCAGGGCATGTGAAGCGTCTGGGGTAAACCATGGAAAGTTGTGTGGGGCCTGGATGTGGAAAGGGAGCTGTGGTTTCGGGCATTATTGCATGACAGCTAGAGACTGAGTGTGAACGAATGAGGCCTTTGTTGCCTTTTCCTAGCGCTACCTCACACACATGAGGGGGGAGGGGGATGGTATTCCATGTGTGGCGAGGTGGCGATGGGAATGAATAAAGGCAGACAGAGTGAATTGTGTGCATGGGTATATATGTATGTGTCTGTGTGTGTATATATATGTGTACATTGAGATGTATAGGTATGTATATTTGCGTGTGTGGACGTGTGTGTATATACATGTGTATGGGGGTGGGTTGGGCTATTTCTTTCGTCTGTTTCCTTGCGCTACCTCGCAAACGCGGGAGACAGTGACAAAGCAAAATAAATAAATATAAATACATAATTCATACTGTCTGCCCTTATTCATTCCCATCGTCACCCCGCCACACATGAAATAACAACCCCCTCCCCCTAAATGTGCGCTAGGTAGCGCTAGGAAAAGACAACAAAGGCCACATTCGTTCACACTCAGTCTCTAGCTGTCATGTAATAATGCACCGAAACCACAGCTCCCTTTCCACATCCAAGCCCCACAGAACTTTCCATGGTTTACCCCAGATGCTTCACATGCCCTGGTTCAATCCATTAACAGCATGTTAACTCCAGTATACCACATAGTTCCAATTCACTCTATTCCTTGCCCGCCTTTCACCCTCCTGCATGTTCAGGCCCCAATCACTCAAAATCTTTTTCACTCCATCTTTCCACCTCCAATTTGGTCTCCCACTTCTCCTCGTTCCCTCCACCTCTGACAAATATATCCTCTTAGTCAATCTTTCCTCACTCATTCTCTCCATGTGACCAAACCATTTCAAAACACCCTCTTCTGCTCTCTCAACCACACTCTTTTTATTACCACACATTTCTCTTACCCTATTATTACTTACTCGATCAAACCATCTCACACCACATATTGTCCTCAAACATCTCATTTCCAGCACATCCACCCTCCTCCGCAACACTCTATCCATAGCCCACACCTCGCAGCCATACAACATTGTTGGAACCACTATTCCTTCAAACATAGCCATTTTTGCTTTCCGAGATAATGTTCTCGACTTCCACACATTCTTCAACGCTCCCAGAACTTTCACCCCCTCCCCCACCCTATGATTCACTTCCGCTTCCATGGTTCCATACGCTGCCAAATCCACTCCCAGATATCTAAAACACTTCACTTCCTCCAGCTTTTCTCCATTCAAACTTACCTCCCAACTGACTTGTCCCTCAACCCTACTGTACCTAATAACCTTGCTCTTATTCACATTTACTCTCAGCTTTCTTCTTTCACACACTTTACCAAACTCAGTCACCAGCTTCTGCAGTTTCTCATACGAATCAGCCACCAGCGCTGATGTGATAACATATATATATATTTATTTATATTTATTTATTTTGCTTTGTCGCTGTCTCCCGCGTTTGCGAGGTAGCGCAAGGAAACAGACGAAAGAAATGGCCCAACCCACCCCATACACATGTATATACATACATGTCCACACACGCAAATATACATACCTATACATCTCAATGTACACATATATATACACACAGACACATACATATATACCCATGCACACAATTCACACTGTCTGCCTTTATTCATTCCCAGTGCCACCTCGCCACACATGGAATACCATCCCCCTCCCCCCTCATGTGTGTGAGGTAGCGCTAGGAAAAGGCAACAAAGGCCTCATTCGTTTACACTCAGTCTCTAGCTGTCACGCAATAATGCCCGAAACCACAGCTCCCTTTCCACATCCAGGCCCCACACAACTTTCCATGGTTTACCCCAGACGCTTCACATGCCCTGATTCAATCCACTGACAGCACGTCAACCCCGGTATACCACATCGATTCAATTCACTCTATTCCTTGCCCGCCTTTCACCCTCCTGCATGTTCAGGCCCTGATCACTCAAAATCTTTTTCACTCCATCTTTCCACCTCCAATTTGGTCTCCCACTTCTCCTCGTTCCCTCTACCTCCGACACATATATATATCTATGTATATACATGTGTATGGGGGTGGGTTGGGCCATTTCTTTCGTCTGTATCCTTGCGCTATCTCGCAAATGCAGGAGACAGCGACAAAGCAAAATAAAATATATATATATGGGAAACCCTCCCCACCTTGTATTTAAACTTTCTAAAAAGGGAAACAGGAGCAGGACTCACGCGGGGAGTGCTCATCCTCCTCAAAGGCTCAGATTTGGGTGTCTAAATGTGTGTGGATGTAACCAAGATGAGAAAAAAAAGGAGAGATAGGTAGTATGTTTGAGGAAAGGAACCTGGATGTTTTGGCTCTGAGTGAAACAAAGCTCAAGGGTAAAGGGGAAAGAGTGGTTTGGGAATGTCTTGGGATTAAAGTCAGGGGTTAGTGAGAGGACAAGAGCAAGGGAAGGAGTAGCACTACTCCTGAAACAGGAGTGGCAGGAGTATGTGACAGAGTGTAAGAAAGTAGTGTAAGAAAGTAAACTCTAGATTGATATGGGTAAAACTGAAAGTGGATGGAGAGAGATGGGTGATTATTGGTGCATATGCACCTGGGCATGAGAAGAAAGATCATGAGAGGCAAGTGTTTTGGAAGCAGCTGAGTGAGTGTGTTAGAAGTTTTGATGCACGAGACCAGGTTATAGTGATGGGTGATTTGAATGCAAAGGTAAGTATTGTGGCAGTTGAGGGAATAATTATTGCACATGGGGTTTTCAGTGTTATAAATGGAAATGGTGAAGAGCTTATAGATCCATGTGCTGAAAAAGGACTGGTGATTGGGAATACCTGGTTTAAAAAGAGAGATATACATAAGTATACGTATGTAAGGAAGAGAGATGGCCAGA
Source organism: Panulirus ornatus (assembly GCF_036320965.1). Taxonomy (NCBI): domain Eukaryota; kingdom Metazoa; phylum Arthropoda; class Malacostraca; order Decapoda; family Palinuridae; genus Panulirus; species Panulirus ornatus. The sequence goes on from NC_092237.1 coordinate 48,908,115, forward strand.
AAGTGTTATTGGATTATGTGTTAACTGATAGGTGCGCGAAAGAGAAATTTTTGGGTGTTAATGTGCTGAGAGGTGCAGCTGGAGGGATGTCTGATCATTATCTTGTGGAGGCGAAGGTGAAGATTTGTAGAGGTTTTCAGAAAAGAAGAGAGAATGTTGGGGTGAAAAGAGTGGTGACAGTAAGTGAGCTTGGGAAGGAGACCTGTGTGAGGAAGTACCAGGAGAGAATGAGTACAGAATGGAAAAAGGTAAGAACAAAGGGAATGAGGGGAGTGGGGGAGGTATGGGATGTATTTAAGGAAGCAGTGATGGCTTGCGCAAAAGATGCTTCTGGCATGAGAAGTGTGGGAGGTGGGTTGATTAGAGAGGGTAGTGAGTGGTGGGATGAAAAAGTAAGATTATTAGTGAAAGAGAAGAAAGAGGCATTTGGATGATTTTTGCAGGGAAATAATGCAAATGAGTGGGAGATGTATAAAAGAAAGAGGCAGAAGGTCAAGAGAAAGGTGCAAGAGGTGAAAAAGAGAGCAAATGAAAATTGGGGTGAGAGAGTATCATTAAATTTTAGGGAGAATAAAAAACGTTTTGGAAGGAGGCAAATAAAGTGCGTAAGACATGGGAATCAATGGGAACTTCAGTGAAGGGGGCTAATGGGGAGGTGATAACAAGTAGTAGTGATGTGAGGAGATGGAGTGAGTATTTTGAAGGTCTATTGAATGTGTTTGATGATAGAGTGGAAGATATAAGGTGTTTTGGTTGAGGTGGCATGCAAAGTGAGAGGGTTAGGGAAAATGATTTGGTAAACAGGGAAGAGGTAGTAAAAGCTTTGCAGGAGATGAAAGCCGGCAAGGCAGCAGATTTGGATGGTATTGAAGTGGAATCTATTAAAATAGGGGGTGACTGTGTTGTTGACTGGTTGGTTAGGTTATTTAATGTATGTATGACTAATGGTGAGGGGCCTGAGGATTGGCGGAATGCTTGCATAGTGCCATTGTACAAAGGCAAAGGGGATAAAAGTGAGTGCTCAAATTACAGAGGTATAAGTTTGTTGAGTATTCCTGGGAAATTATATGGGAGGGTATTGATTGAGAGTGTGAAGGCATGTACAGAGCATCAGGTTGGGGAAGAGCAGTGTGGTTTCAGAAGTGGTAGAGGATGTGTGGATCAGGTGTTTGCTTTGAAGAATGTATGTGAGAAATACTTAGAAAAGCAAATGGATTTGTATGTAGCATTTATGGATCTGGAGAAGGCATATGATAGAGTTGATAGAGATGCTCTGTGGAAGGTATTAAGAATATATGGTGTGGGAGGCAAGTTGTTAGAAGCAGTGAAAAGTTTTTATCGAGGATGTAAGGCATGTGTACGTGTAGAAAGAGAGGAAAGTGATTAGTTCTCAGTGAATGTGGGTTTGTGGCAGGGGTGTGTGATGTCTCCATGTTTGTTCAATTTGTTTATGGATGGTGTTGTTAGGGAGGTGAATCTGTTGTGGATGAGAGAGCTTGGGAAGTGAGTCAGTTGTTGTTTGCTGATGCTACAGTGCTGGTGGCTGATTCGTGTGAGAAACTGCAGAAGCTGGTGACTGAGTTTGGTAAAGTGTGTGAAAGAAGAAAGCTGAGAGTAAATGTGAATAAGAACAAGGTTATTGGGTACAGTAGGGTTGAGGGACAAGTCAATTGGGAGGTAAGTTTGAGTGGAGAAAAATTGGAGGAAGTGAAGTGTTTTAGATACCTGGGAGTGGATTTGACAGCGGATGGAACCATGGAAGCGGAAGTGAATCATAGGGTGGGGGAGGGGGTTAAAGTTCTGGGAGCGTTGAAGAATGTGTGGCAGTCCAGAACATTATCTCGGAAAGCAAAAATGGGTATGCTTGAAGGAATTTTGGTTCCAACAATGTTATATGGTTGCGAGGTGTGGGCTATGGATAGAGTTGTGCAGAGGAGGGTGGATGTGCTGGAAATGAGACGTTTGAGGACAATATGTGGTGTGAGGTGGTTTGATCGCATAAGTAATGATAGGGTAAGAGAGATGTGTGGTAATAAAAAGAGTGTGGTTGAGAGAGCAGAAGAGGGTGCTTTGAAATGGTTTGGTCATATGGAGAGAATGAGTGAGGAAAGATTTACCAAGAGGATATATGTGTCAAAGGTGGAGGGAACGGGGAGAAGTGGGAGACCAAATTGGAGGTGGAATGATGGAGTGAAAAAAATCTTGAGTGATTGGGACCTGAACATACAGGAGGGTGAAAGGCGTGCGAGGAATTGAGTGAATTGGAACGATGTGGTATACCGGGGCCGACGTACTATCAATGGATTGAACCAGGGCATGTGAAGCGTCTGGGGTAAACCATGGAAAGTTTCCATAGTTTACCCCAGACGCTTCACATGCCCTGGTTCAATCCATTGATAGCACCTTGACCCCAGTATACCACATCGTTCCAATTCACTCTATTCCTTGCACGCCTTGCACCCTCCTGCATGTTCAGGCCCCGATCACTCAAAATCTTTTTCACTCCATCTTTCCACCTCCAATTTGGTCTCCCACTTCTCATTGTTCCCTCCACCTCTGACACATATATCCTCTTTGTTAATCTTTCCTCACTCATTCTCTCCATGTGACCAAACCATTTCAAAACACCCTCTTCTGCTCTCTCAACCACACTCTTTTTATTACCACACATCACTCTTACCCTTTCGTTACTTACTTGGTCAAACCACCTCACACCACATATTGTCCTCAAACATCTCATTTCCAGCACATCCACCCTCCTCTGCACAACTCTGTCTATACCCCACGCCTCGCAACCATATATCATTGCTGAAACCACTATTCCTTCGAAAATACCCATTTTTGCTTTCCAAGATAACGTTCTCAACTTCCACATATTTTTCAACGCTCCCAGAACTTTCGCCCCCTCCCCCACCCAATGATTCACTTCTGTTTCAATCCACTCCCAGATATCTAAAACACTTCACCTCCTCCAGTTTTTCTCCATTCAAACTTACCTCCCAACTGACTTGTCCCTCAACCCTACTGTACCTAATAACCTTGCTCTTATTCACAATTACTCTCAGCTTTCTTCTTTCACATACTTTACCAAACTCAGTCACCAGCTTCTGCAGTTTCTCACACGAATCAGCCATCAGCGCTGTATCATCAGCGAACAACAACTGACTCACTTCCCAAACTCTCTCATCCACAACAGACTGCATACATGCCCCTCTTTCCAAAGCTCTTGCATTCACCTCCTTAGCAAACCAATCCATAAACAAATTCAACAACCATGAAGATGTCACGCACCCCTGCCGCAAACCAACATTCACTGAGAACCAATCACTTTCCTCTCTTCCTACACGTACACATGCCTTACATCCTAAATAAAAACTTTTCACTGCTTCTAACAACTTGTCTCCCACACCATATATTCTTAATAATTTCCACAGAGCATCTCTATCAACTTTTATCATATGCCTTCTCCAGATCCATAAATGCTACATATAAATCCATTTGCTTTTCTAAGTGTTTCTCACATACATTTTCAATGCAAACACCTGATCCACACACCTTCTACCACTTCTGAATCCACACTGCTCTTCCCCAATCTGATACTCTGTACATGCCTTCACACTCTCGATCAATACCCTCCCATATAATTTCCCAGGAATACTCAACACACTTATACCTCTGTAATTCGAGCACTCACTCTTATCCCCTTTGCCTTTGTACAATAGTACTATGCAAGCATTCTGCCAGTCCTCAGGCACCTCACCATGAGTCACCCATACATTAAATAACCTTACCAACCAGTCAACAATACAGTCACCCCCTTTTTTAATAAATTCCACTGCAATACCATCCAAACCCGCTGCCTTGCAGGCTTTCATATATATTCACATTTATTCTATTTATTTTGCTTTGTTGCTGTCTCCCGTGTTAGCCAGGTAGAGTAAGGAAACAGATGAAAGAAATAGCCTAACCCACCCACATACACATGTATATACATACACGTCCATACACGCACATTTACATACCTATACATGTCAACGTATACATATATATACACACAGACATACATATATATACATATGTACATAATTCATACTGTCTGCCTTTATTCACTCCCATCGCCACCCTGCCACACATGAAATAACATCCCTTTCTCCCCTTATGTGTGCGAGGTAACGCAAGGAAAAGACAACAAAGGTCACATTCGTTCACACTCAGTCTCTAGCTGCCAAGTAATAATGCACCGAAACCATAGCTCCCTTTCCACATTCAGGCCCCACAGAACTTTCCATGCTTTACCCCAGATGCTTCACATGCCCTGGTTCAATCCATTAACAGCACGTCTACCCCGGTGTACCAAATCGTTCCAACTCAGTCTATTCCTTGCACGCCTTTCACCCTCCTGCATGTTCAGGCCCCGATCACTCAAAATCTTTTTCACTCCATCTTTCCACCTCCAATTTGGTCTCCTACTTCTCCTCGTTCCCTCCACCTCTGACACATATATCCTCTTGGTCAATCTTTCCTCACTCATTCTCTCCATGTGACCAAACCATTTCAAAACACCCCCTTCTGCTCTCTCAACCACACTCTTTCCATTACCACACATCTCTCTTACCCTTACATTACTTACTCGATCAAACCACCTCACACCACATATTGTCCTCAAACATCTTATTTCCAGCACATCCACCCTCCTCTGCACAACTCTATCTATACCCCACGCCTCGCAACCATATAACATTGCTGTAACCACTATTCCTTCAAACATACCCATTTTTGCTTTCCAAGATAATGTTCTCGACTTCCACACATTCTTCATTGCTCCTAGAACTTTCGCCCCCTTCCCCACCCTATGATTCACTTCAGCTTCCATGGCTCCATCCGCTGCCAGATCCACTCCCAGATATCTAAAACACTTCATTTCCTCCAGTTTTTCTCCATTCAAACTTACCTCCCTACTGACTTGTCCCTCAACCCTACTTTACCTAATAACCTTGCTCTTATTCACATTTACTCTAAGCTTTCTTCTTTCACACACTTTACCAAACTCAGTCACCAGCTTCTGCAGTTTTTCAGATGAATCAGCCATCAGCGCTGTATCATCAGCGAACAACAACTGACTCACTTCCCAAGCTCTCTCATCCACAACAGATTGCAAACTTGCCCCTCTCTCCAAAACTTGCATTCACCTCTCTAACAACCCCATCCATAAACAAATTAAACTGCCATGGAGACATCACACACCCCTGCCACAAACCTACATTCATTGAGAACCAATCACTTCCCTCTCTTCCTACACGTACACATGCCTTACATCCTAAATAAAAACTTTTCACTGCTTCTAACAACTTACCTCCCACACCATATATTCTTAATACCTTCCACAGAGCATCTCTATCACCTCTATCATATGCCTTCTCCAGATCCATAAATGCTGCATACAAATCCATTTGCTATTCTAAGTATTTCTCACATACATTCTTCAAAGCAAACACCTGATCCACACATCCTCTACCACTTCTGAAACCACACTGCTCTTCCCCAATCTGATGCTCTGGAAATGCCATCACCCTCTCAATCAATACCCTCCCATATAATTTCCTAGGAATACTCAACAAACTTATACCTCTGTAATTTGAGCACTCACTTTTATCCCTTTGCCTTTGTACAATGGCACTATGCAAGCATTCCGCCAATCCTCAGGCATCTCATCACGAGTCATACATACATTAAATAACCTAACCAACCAGTCAACAATACAGTCACCCCCTTTTTTAATAAATTCCACTGCAATACCATCCAAACCCACTGCCTTGCCGGATTCCATCTTCTGCAAAGCTTTTACTACCTCTTCTCTGTTTACCAAATCATTTTCCCTAACCCTCTCACTTCTCACACCACCTCGACCAAAACATCCTATATCTGCCACTCTATCATCAAACACATTCAACAAACCTTCAAAATACTCACTCCATCTTCTCACATCACCACTACTTGTTATCACTTCCCCATTAGCCCCCTTCACTGAAGTTCCCATTTGTTCCCTTGTCTTATGCACTTTATTTACCTCCTTCCAAAACATCTTTTTATTCTCCCTAAAATTTAATGATACTCTCTCACCCCAACTCTCATTTGCCCTCTTTTTCACCTCTTGCACCTTTCTCTTGACCTCTTGCCTCTTTCTTTTATACATCTCCCACTCATTTGCATTATTTCCTTGCAAACATCGTCCAAATGCCTCTCTCTTCTCTTTCACTAATAATCTTACTTCTTCATCCCACCACTCACTACTCTTTCTAATCTACCCACCTCCCACGCTTTTCATGCCACAATCATCAATTGCGCAAGCCATCACTGCTTCCCTAAAGTCATCCCATTCCTCCCCCACTCCCCTTACCTTCTTTGTTCTCACCTTTTTCCATTCTGTACTCATTCTCTCCTGGTACTTCCTCACACAAGTCTCCTTCCCAAGCTCACTTACTCTCACCACTCTCTTCACCCCACCATTCTCTCTTCTTTTCTGAAAACCTCTACAAATCTTCACCTTCGCCTCCACAAGATAATGATCAGACATCCCTCCAGTTGCATCTCTCAGCACATTAACATCCAAAAGTCTCTCTTTTGCATGCCTATCAATTAACATGTAATCCAATAACGCTCTCTGGCCATCGCTCCTACTTACATACGTATACTTATGTATATCTCTCTTTTTAAACCAGGTATTCCCAATCACCAGTCCTTTTTCAGCACATAAATCTACAAGCTCTTCACCATTTCCATTTACAACACTGAACACCCCCTGTACACCAATTATTCCCTCAACTGCCACATTACTCACCTTTGCATTCAAATCACCCATCACTATAACCCGGCCTCATGCATCAAAACTACTAACACACTCACTCAGCTGCTCCCCAAACACTTGCCTCTTATGATCTTTCTTATCATGCCCAGGTGCATATGCACCAATAATCACCCATCTCTCTCCATCCACTTTCAGTTTTACCCATATCAATCTAGAGTTTACTTTCTTACACTCTATCACATACCCCCACAACTCCTGTTTCAGGAGTAGTGCTACTCCTTCCCTTGCTCTTGTCCTCTCACTAACCCCTGACTTTACTCCCAAGACATTCCCAAGCCACTCTTCCCCTTTACCCTTGAGCTTTGTTTCACTCAGAGCCAAAACATCCAGGTTCCTTTCCTCAAACATACTACCTATCTCTCCTTTTTTCTCATCTTGGTTACATCCACACACATTTAGACACCCCAATCTGAGCCTTTAAGGAGGATGAGCACTCCCCGCATGAGTCCTGCTTCTGTTTCCCCTTTTAGAAAGTTAAAATACAAGGAGGGGAGGGTTTCCAGCCCCCCACTCCCATCCCCTTTAGTCGCCTTCTACGACATGTGAGGAATGCATGGGAAGTATTCTTTCTCCCCTATATTCATATATTTTATTATTATTATTATTTTGCTTTGTCGCTGTCTCCTGCGTTTGCGAGGTAGCACAAGGAAACAGTTGAAAGAAATGGCCCAACCCACCCCCATACACATGTACATACATACACGTCCACACACACAAATATACATACCCATACATCTCAATGTACACAAATAAATACACATACAGACACATATATACATACACATGCACACAATTCACACTGTCTGCCTTTATTCATTCCCATCGCCACCTCGCCACACATGGAATAACATCCCACTCCCCCCTCATGTGTGCATGGTAGCACTAGGAAAAGACAACAAAGGCCCCATTCGTTCACACTCAGTCTCCAGCTGTCATGCAATAATGCACAAAACCAGAGCTCCCTTTCCACATCCAATGCCCCACACAACTTTCCATGGTTTACCACAGACGCTTCACATGCCCTGGTTCAATCCATTGACAGCATGTCGACCCCACTATACCACATCGATCCAATTCACTCTATTCCTTGCATGCCTTTCACCATCCTGCATGTTCAGGCCCAGATCACTCAAAATTTTTTTCACTCCATCTTTCCACCTCCAATTTGGTCTCCCACTTCTCCTCGTTCCCTCCACCTCCGACACATATATCCTCTTGGTCAATCTTTCCTCACTCATTCTCTCCATGTGCCCAAACCATTTCAAAACACCCTCTTCTGCTCTCTCAACCATACTCTTTTTATTTCCACCCATCTCTCTCACCCTTACATTACTTACTCGATCAAACCACCTCACACCACATATTGTCCTCAAACATCTCATTTCCAGCACATCCACCCTCCTGCACACAACTCTATCCATAGCCCACGCCTCGCAACCATATAACATTGTTGGAACCACTATTCCTTCAAACATACCCATTTTTGCTTTCCGAGATAATGTTCTCAACTTCTACACATTCTTCAAGGCTCACAGGATTTTCGCCCCCTCCCTCACCCTATGATTCACTTACGCTTCCATGGTTCCATCCGCTGCCAGATCCACTCCCAGATAACTAAAACACTTTACTTCCTCCAGTTTTTCTCTATTCAAACTTACCTCCCAATTGACTTGACCCTCAACCCTACTGTACCTAATAACTTTGCTCTTGTTCACATTTACTCTTAATCTTCAACCCTACTGTTCTTAATAACCTTGCTCTTATTCACATTTACTCTTAACTTTCTTCTTTCACACACTTTACCAAACTCAGTCACCAGCTTCTGCAGTTTCTCACATGAATCAGCCACCAGCGCTGTACCATTAGCGAACAACAACTGACTCACTTCCCAAGCTCTCTCATCCCCAACAGACTTCATACTTGCCCCTCTTTCCAAAACTCTTGCATTCACCTCCCTAACAACCCCATCCATAAAGAAATTAAACAACTATAGAGACATCACACACCCCTGCCGCAAACCTACATTCACTGAGAACCAATCGCTTTCCTCTCTTCCTACACGTACACATGCCTTACATCCTCGATAAAAACTTTTCACTGCTTCTAACAACTTGCCTCCCACACCATATATTCTTAGTACCTTCCACAGAGCATCTCTATCAACTCTATCATGTGCCTTCTCCAGATCCATAAATGCTACATACAAATCCATTTATTCATATATGTTCTTTTTTTCCCATCCATCTTCACCCTTAGTCCCCTTCTCTGTTCTTGCTTCCAAAAAAGCAAGAGCCTGTGATGGTTTATGTGCATCAAGTTACTCATTATGGGAATATTCTTCAGGAACAGAGTTTCCAGCCATAATTTAGCAGGCTGGAATATTGTCATGGATGTTATCAGAGGAACACTTACTATCTAACATAAAAAAACTTAAGTATTTTGTTACATAAAGGAATCTAAGGATGCTATCAGAAAATTTATGATATGAGAAAGTTTCATTCATTATCACATATAGCGTGATAAAGAAATTTCAGGTATAATTATGAAAATGTTCAAATTCTTGAGTTTCATCAGTGTTATTTTTTAGTATTTATCACAGATTCAAAAAAGTAGCCGAATTCATTGGTGAGAAAAAAAGAATGTACACCTACTCTGCACACACACACACACACAAAACTAACTTTTAATTCAGTCTTATGATTTTATACAATGGATGTGTTACAGCAACATTTTGGCTGACATTATCTATACCTGGAATCAAACTAAAAGGCATTCTTTATAAAAGTCAAAGTTTAGTAGCTTTCTATCCTCACAACAGCAGTACTCACATGAGAAAAGTTTGGGACGGATGCAGTCTTTCTCATGAGGGGACGACCAGCAGATTGGAGCAGCTCCTTCACAGCCACATTCTGCCGTAACCTGTCCAACATTAAGATGGACTCCACAGACGTCACACCCTTGGTATATTTTTCTGTTGGAGGAAATCTTGGGTAAAGAGAGTGAAGATATATTTGTCATAAGAAACAAGGTTAAAAAAGTAAGATGAGCCTAACACAGGAGTCTAAGTTGTACTGAACCGATGCAACTGATCCTGGACTATCAAAATATGGAAATTTGGTCATGGAAAAAACAGAAACTGTCTTAGTAATGATGGACATTTCAAGCTGAAGATTAGGATCCTTTTTTCACCTATCTGCCTATCCTGCTTTAGTGAAGTATTATCAGGAAAACATGAAAAGTGGCCTTATCTGTATACATACGTTCTCTAGTTATCATGTATAAGGCAGTGAAACCTGAGCCTAACATCCACAGCCAAGCCCTTCTAACCAACTGTGGTATATGGTCAATCTTAATCTCTTCATGAGCCCTAAGTTATCCTATTACAAATCAGTACTTCAGGATCTTTCATGAAAAGCTCTGTGAAGTAGCTATTTTGTAAAATATTATGTACTAGCTGGTTACTCAACATCGCCTGGGGAAAAAATATGGCGTTTAGGGCCAATGTTAGTTCCCACAAAATGTTGCCCTTGTCTTGTAAGTTTGGAGTTTGTTGCCTTAACAGTGTGGTCATGCATAAGGAACATACCCACAGGGAGACAGGGAAACATTAACGCTTTTACATATAAAAATAACTAAGAAAATTAAACAATGTACAGTTGCACCCAGATATCTTCTTACCCCATCCATACCATTCTTCACTTACTCATATGGCAATGTCTCACTAGTTGTGTAACTAGGGAGCTGATTGTTGTAGCGGGTTCCTGATACTTCTTTTGGTCCATAACATTTATTTCAAACTTGATCACAATTTCCCGCATTAGCAAGAGAGCACCAGGAACAGATAAAGGAAGGCCACATCTGTTCACATCCATTCTCTAGCTGTCCATGTAATGCACCAAAACCTCAGCTCTCTCTCCAGAACCAGCTTCCACAAAGCTTTCCATGATTTACCAAGGACACTTCACATTCTCTGGTTCAGTCCACTGACAGCAATAAACCGCATTGTTCCAATTTACTATATCCCTTGTCACTTTTCACCCTTCTGTGTGTGCAGGCCCTGATCACTCAAAATATTCTTCAGTTCATCCTTCCATCTCCAATTTGGTCTCCCTATTCTCCTTTTCCCTTCCCTTCTGACAAATATATCCTCTTTGTCAAGCTTTCTGCACTCATTCCCTCCATAATATACCCAAACCATTTCAGCACACCCTCTTCTGCTCTCTTAATCACACTCTTTATATTTCCACAAATCTCTCTTAACCACACTCTTTATATTTCCACAAATCTCTCTTAACCTTTCCTAATAATATGTGAAGGAATAATTCACAATGGAAATACATATGTTGAAGTTTCTGTGATTGTAAAATATTCCATTAACAAAAGTTAGCCTCTTAAGGAAAAGTGTGAGAGGAAAAGGGAGAAGGAGAGAGGGAGAGGCTATTCAACACTTCAACCAAGTTATTGTTGGAACAGCTAGCAATATCCTGCCTCATCAATGTTTTTGCAACACACATTGGTAGATGAATCATCAGCAACAACAACTGCATAACAGGGATGAACTGTTACCTTGAGAGAGTCTGACCATACAATTGCAGCTATAGCAAGAGAGATAGGAATATAAAAACCTTCAGTGTGACATTGGTGAAGAAACTGTAAGGAAAACAAAAATCTTCTAGATTGACCTACGTGAGGCAGACTGAGAAAGACCGTCCAAGCAGATGATCAAAGAATCTTGGATGAAGCCACAGGAACTCTGCTGACAAATGTGGCTGCCATAAGAGAATGGCTCCAACCATACATTTCTCCAGGAAGACTGTCTTTGGGACACTTATGAACACTATTGTTCTAAAAGATATGGATGATTCCAATGATCACAGGATGATTTTTATGAATAATGTGAATGCTTAACAAATCTGACTGATTTCTTTTTTAGATCAACATATATGAAGAAAGTAAAGTGGTTTGCATTTACACATTTTGAGAATGAATTTACTGAAGTCCCATTTCTGAGAGTATATTTTATATATATATATATATATATATATATATATATATATATATATATATATATATATATATATATTTTTTTTTTTATTGTACTTTGTCGCTGTCTCCCGTGTTAGCGAGGTAGTGCAAGGAAACAGATGAAAGAATGGCCCAACCCACCCACATACACATGTATATACATTTTTTTTTTTTTTTTTGCTTTGTTGCTGTCTCCCGCGTTTGCGAGGTAGCGCAAGGAAACAGACGAAAGAAATGGCCCAACCCACCCCCATACACATGCATATACATACGTCCACACACGCAAATATACATACCTACACAGCTTTCCATGGTTTACCCCAAACGCTTCACATGCCCTGATTCAATCCACTGACAGCACGTCAACCCCGGTATACCACATCGCTCCAATTCACTCTATTCCTTGCCCTCCTTTCACCCTCCTGCATGTTCAGGCCCCGATCACACAAAATCTTTTTCACTCCATCTTTCCACCTCCAATTTGGTCTCCCTCTTCTCCTCGTTCCCTCCACCTCCGACACATATATCCTCTTGGTCAACCTTTCCTCACTCATTCTCTCCATGTGCCCAAACCATTTCAAAACACCCTCTTCTGCTCTCTCAACCACGCTCTTTTTATTTCCACACATCTCTCTTACCCTAACGTTACTAACTCGATCAAACCACCTTACACCACACATTGTCCTCAAACATCTCATTTCCAGCACATCCATCCTCCTGCGCACAACTCTATCCATAGCCCACGCCTCGCAACCATACAACATTGTTGGAACCACTATTCCTTCAAACATACCCATTTTTGCTTTCAGAGATAATGTTTTTGACTTCCACACATTCTTCAAGGCTCCCAGAATTTTCGCCCCCTCCCCCACCCTATGATCCACTTCCGCTTCCATGGTTCCATCCGCTGCCAGATCCACTCCCAGATATCTAAAACACTTTACTTCCTCCAGAGAGTAAATGTGAATAAGAGCAAGGTTATTAGGTACAGTAGGGTTGAGGGACAAGTCAATTGGGAGGTAAGTCTGAAGGGAGAAAAACTGGAGGAAGTGAAGTATTTTAGATATCTGGGAGTGGATTTGGCAGCAGATGGAACCATGGAAGTGGAAGTGAGTCACAGGGTTGGGGAGGGGGCGAAAGTTCTGGGAGCGTTAAAAAATGTGTGGAAGGCGAGAACATTATCTCGGAAAGCAAAAATGGCTATGTTTGAAGGAATAGTGGTTCTAACAATATCATATGGTTGCGAGGTGTGGGCTATGGATAAGGTTGTGCGGAGGAGGGTGGATGTATTGGAAATGAGATGTTTGAGGACAATATGTGGTGTGAGGTGGTTTGATTGAGTAATAACGAAAGGGTAAAAGAGATGTGTGGTAATAAAAAGAGTGTGGTTGAGAAAGCAGAAGAGGGTGTTTTGAAATGGTTTGGTCACATGAAGAGAATGAGTGAGGAAAGATTGACCAAGAGGATATATGTGTCAGAGGTGGAGGGAATGAGGAGAAGTAGGTGGAAGGATGGAGTGAAAAAGATTTTGAGTGATCGAGGCCTGAACATGCAGGAGGGTGAAAGGCGTGCAAGGAATAGAGTGAACTGGAACGATGTGGTAAATGACTGTGTATGTGTATATATATGTATATGTATACGTTAAAATGTACAGGTATATATATATATGTGCATGTGTGGATGTGTATGTATATATATGTGTACGTGGGTGGGTTGGGCCGTTCTTTTACTTTAGCAGCAAGAACAGTGGTTGACAGGGATTTAACATAAATAATGATGAAATTAATCCTATGACTGGTTGGACATAAATGGAGCACTACTGTGATCAGTCCTATGGGATAATATACTCATTCATACTGTTTTCACCCCAACCAAATTTGGATAGATGCAGTTTACTTTTCACTATCCAAATTTCAATTACACCAAGCTAAAGTTTGCACTTACATGGCTAGGCATAACTACTGTATGTCTGAAAAGGAGTAAACACTTTTTCTAAAGTAAAAATGATAAAAAAGTAAAATTCTGTCAATTACTAATAATACTTATAGAAAATAGTAAACAATGAGAAGTTATGATACATTAAAGAAAAAATTTACTTGATGGTACAGCACTGAATCATGGGATGCATGGCTTACTCATATGATTATCACGATACTTATTTGTACAATTTGATTACTTTCAATAACAAACAAGCAATGTCCAAAAATAATAAAAAAAATAAAAAATTGTGTACTAACTAGCAAAAGAGAAAAAAGAAAGCTTAATACACAACAAAAGTATTCTATACTTTAAAAGAAACAAGCATTTACTTTATGCTTGTCAAAATGTGATGCTAAAATGGTAAAAGCCCATTAAATCACTGAAAATAAGGTGTATATCAAGTACATTATAGTTTGTACTGAAATGCTAAGATGCATAAAAAAATGTAAAAAATTAATTGCTGGTATCCGAGTGAATCATATCAAACATGGCCTTTCCATGTCATTATCACAAGGTGTGCATTCAATTAATAAGATTATTCACATAAATCAGTTTTACTGATTCCTTTGTACAGTCCAAAAGTGAAATTGAAATATCTAACCATACTAGACATTAACTGAAGAAAATGTAATAAAACCTTGACAAAAAACAGGACAAGAATGAATTTTAAAAGCATCAAACATATATTCTATGCTTGCTGAGAAGAGATGTAAAAAATAAAAGCCTGTTAAATCACTGAAGGGAATGGTATTCTATGGAACAATTAATATCTGCAGTGCAGCATGTACTAGGAGTGAAATAAAATCATGAAATATACGAAATTTTTTTTGACAAAGTCCATGGGCAAAGGTGGAACTTTCTTCATTTATAAGTTGGATTAAGTTCCTGCTTAAACCTTTCTATAAGTGGCATAAAATCAAACTTGAGTTATTGGTCTTATGCAATCAATTCTTTACATGCTGAGAAGAAATTAAAGTATGTCATGGCCAAAGGATGAATTTTCTTGAAGTATGAGACCAGGTTATGCTACAGGTTATACATTTTTACAAGTGGCATACCTTATTATGCAAAATCCAATCAACAGTTATAGGTTTGTGACAATCAATTCTTTTGATGTTGGGAAATAACTTACAAAAGTTTCATGAGCATCTGATTTATTGTTCTTAAGCTGTGCTTATGGTTATTTTTAAAGTTAATATTTGACTCCCAATGATGGATGGACAGACGACAGAAAGTTGAATAAAAGAACAAAAATGACAACAAAAATGCCCTAGCAATCCCTAAGCAAGTACATTTTTGTACTATTTACATACAAAGTCAGTCAGTGTTTTCAGAATCATTTGTCCAAACAGCAGTACCTGGCAACAACGTCTTAAGAATGGTGTGAAGGTGGGAGTCGAGCATGTACTAATTTACTATCCAGTGGGCGGCATGCCATTAAAGGACAATGGTATATCAAAGAATTCCTGACCAAAATTTCTCACTGGCTAACATTTTTCTGACATTTTCTTGTATTCTTTGGATGTAAAAGGAATGCAGATGAGTAGTTAAGTAGTTATATCCCAATCCCATACCTTAAACACAAATATGTGGGGAAAAAATACAGCCAACAAAACATGACACAGCAACAAAAGTCGATAACACTTAATTCTAGGTACAGAACACACAGCATATGGATCATTTCCTTGTTTAGAAGCTGTTTTACTTACAGAACAATATGAAAGGTGTTTATTGCTCTAAAATAATCATTAACTGAATTAACATCATGGAAGTTAGCAATTACTCATATAACAATTGTTTTTCTGCCTTTTGTCATCATCTGTTGAAGTGGTGAACATGGAAAATATTCAAATTACCAAATTCAGTAAAGAGATGGTATACATGTGATAAGTAGGAATATTACTTTAATTCATATCTTTATCTAAAACTCACTTCACCTTAAAACAATTAAATCATACCTATTCATTTTGACAACTGATTTTAACTACACAAAGTATTCCTGAATATCTGCTGTCATTTCATCTCATTTGAAAATATACTAAAATTCTAACTATATGTTCAGTTCTAACAATATTCAATGAAAGACTGTTTTAGCGTCTATCAATTAATTTCTGCTACTTTTTTTTTTTTGCTTTGTCGCTGTCTCCCGCATTAGTGAGGTAGCACAAGGAAACAGATGAAAGAAAGGCCCAACCCACCCACATATACATGTATATACATACACGTCAACACACGCAAATATACATACCTATACATCTCAACATATACATATAAATATACACACAGACATATACATATATACACATATACATAATTCATACTGTCTGCCTTTATTCATTCCCATCGCCACCCCGACACACATGAAATAACAACCCCCTCCCCCCTCATGTGTGCGAGGTTGCGCTAGGAAAAGACAACAAAGGCCATATTCGTTCGCACTCAGTCTCTAGCTGTCATGTAATTATGCACCGAAACCACAGCTCTCTTTCCACATCCAGGCCCCACACAACTTTCCATGGTTTACCAAAGATGCTTAACATGCCCTGGTTCAATCCATTGACAGCACGTCGATCCCGGTATACCACACTGTTCCAATTCACTCTATTCCTTGCATGCCTTTCACCCTCCTGCATGTTCAGGCCCAGATCACACAAAATCTTTTTCACCCCATCTTTCCACCTCCAATTTGGTCTCCCACTTCTCATTCCTTCCACCTCTGACACATAAAAACTCTTTGTCAATCTTTCCTCACTCATTCTTTCCATGTGACCAAACAATTTCAAAACACCCTCTTCTGCTCTCTCAACCACACTCTTTTTAATACCACCCATCTCTCTTACCCTACTATTACTTACTCGATCAAACCACCTCACACCACATATTGTCCTCAAACATCTCATTTCCAGCACATCCACCATCCTGCGCACAACTCTATCCATAGCCCACGCCTCGCAACCATACAACATTGTTGGAACCACTATTCCTTCAAACATACCCATTTTTGCTTTCCAAGATAATGTTCTCAACTTCCACACATTCTTCAACGCTCCCAGAACTTTCGTCCCCTCCCCCACCCTATGATTCACTTCAGCTTCCATGGTTCCATCTGCTGCCAAATCCACTCCCAGATATCTAAAGCACTTCACTTCCTCCAGTTTTTCTCCATTCAAACTTACCTCCCAATTGACTTGACCCTCAACCCTACTGTACCTAATAACCTTGCTCTTATTCACATTTACTCTCAATTTTCTTCTTTCACACACTTTACCAAACTCAGTCACCAGCTTCTGCAGTTTCTCACATGAATCAGCCACCAGCGAACAACAACTGACTCACTTTCTAAGCTCTCTCATCCACAACAGACTTCATACTTGTCCCTCTTTCCAAAACTCTTGCATCACCTCCCTAACAACCCCATCCATATACAAATTAAACAACCATGGAGACATCACACACCCCCTGCCGCAAACCTACATTCACTGAGAACCAATCACTTTCCTCTCTTCCTACACGTACACATGCCTTACATCCTCGATAAAAACTTTTCACTGCCTCTAACAACTTGCCTCCCACACCATATATTCTTAGTACCTTCCACAGAGCATCTCTATCAACTCTATCATATGCCTTCTCCAGATCCATAAATGCTACATACAAATCCATTTGCTTTTCTAAGTCTTTCTCACATGCATTCTTCACGGCAAACACCTGATCCACACATCCTCTACCACTTCTGAAACCACACTGCTCTTCCCCAATCTGATGCTCTGTACATGGCTTCACCCTCTCAATCAATACCCTCCCATATAATTTCCCAGGAATACTCAACAAACTTATACCTCTGTAATTTGAGCACTCACCTTTGTTCCCTTTGCCTTTGTACAATGGCACTATGCATGCACTCTGCCAATCCTCAGGCACCTCACCATGAATCATACATATACTAAATAACCTTACCAACCAGTCAACAATACAGTCACCCCCTTTTTAATAAATTCCACTGCAATACCTTCCAAACCTGCTGCCTTGCTGGCTTTCATCTTCTGCAAAGCTTTTACTACCTCTTCTCTGTTTACCAAATCATTTTCCCTAACCCTCTCACTTTGCACAACCACCTCGACCAAAACACCCTATATCTGCCACTCTATCATCAAACACATTCAACAAACCTACAAAATACTCACTCCATCTCCTTCTCACATCACCACTACTTGTTATCACTTCCCCGTTAGCCACCTTCACTGAAGTTCCCATTTGTTCCCTTGTCTTACGCACTTAATTTACCTCCTTCCAAAACATCTTTTTATTCTCTCTAAAATTTAATGATACTCTCTCACCCTGACTCTCATTTGCCCTCTTTTTCACCTCTTGCACCTTTCTCTTGACCTCCTGCCTCTTTCTTTTATACATCTCCCACTCATTTGCATTATTTCCCTGCAAAAATCGTCCAAATGCCTCTCTCTTCTCTTTCACTAATAATATTACTTCTTCATCCCACCACTCACTACCCTTTCTAATCTGCCCACCTCCCAAGCTTCTCATGCTGCAAGCATCTTTTGCACAAGCCATCACTGCTTCCCTAAATACATCCCATTCCTCCCCCACTCCCCTTACCTCCTTTCTTCTCACCTTTTTCCATTCTGAACTCAGTCTCTCCTGGTACTTTCTCATACAAGTCTCCTTCCCAAGCTCATTTACTCTCACCACTCTCTTCACCCCACCATTCTCTCTTCTTTTCTGAAAACCTCTACAAATCTTCACCTTCGCCTCCACAAGACAATGATCAGACATCCCTCCAGTTGCACCTCTCAGCACATTAACATACAAAAGTCTCTCTATCGTGCGTCTATCAATTAACACGTAATTCAATAACACCCTCTGGCCATCTCTCCTACTTACATATGTATACGTATGTATATCTCGCTTTTTAAACCAGGTATTCCCAATCACCAGTCCTTTTTCAGCACATAAATCTACAAGCTCTTCACCATTTCCATTTACAACACTGAACACCCCATGTATACCAATTATTCCCTCAACTGCCACATTACTCACCTTTGCATTCAAATCACCCATCACTATAACCCGGTCTCGTGCATCAAAACCACTAACACATTCATTCAGCTGTTCCCAAAACACTTGCCTCTCATGATCTTTCTTCTCGTGCCCAGGTGCATATGCACCAATAATCAACCATCTCTCTCCATCAACTTTCAGTTTTACCCATATCAATCTAGAGTTTACTTTCTTACACTCTATCACATACTCCCACCACTCCAGTTTCAGGAGTAGTGCTACTCCTTCCGTTGCTCTTGTCCTCTCGATAACCCCTAACTTTACTCCCAAGACATTCCCAAACCACTCTTCCCCTTTACCCTTGAGCTTCGTTTCACTTAGAGCCAAAACATCCAGGTTCCTTTCCTCAAAACATACTACCTATCTCTCCTTTTTTCTCATCTTGGTTACATCCACACACTATTTCACAAAATTGTGTTCTACCTAAAAAAAAACAAAAATAAAGCAAGTCTGATGATTGCTTGACACCACTTTCCAAGTGAAAGTTTCTGTACTTGGTGGCATCATTTCCTGAGTCAACTGTAGAGTAACATGAAAGAGTTCTACACTCATGAGGACCCATCTCCTGATATTTTTATGTCAAGTGGCCTTTCAAACTTTTGTTAGAACATCTGCATTCACTGCCTCATTGATTCATTTATTCCAACCTTCTTGCACTTATAATTAAACCACTACTTGACACACTTTCTAATATGCTTTTTTTACAACCTTTTGTTATGGTCTCTGGTTACTCTGGTGCAGCATCTTTTGAAAAACTGTTCCCAGTCAGTAACATCCACCTGATTTTGAAACTTGAAGGCAGTTTTTAGATCCCCCCCCCTCAACCTCTATACTCTTCTCCATGGTGGACCTTTGTAGCCCTCAGCCTCTCATTGTATATCATTTCTCTTAATCCAGGTGACATCTTGGTTGCTCTTCCCTGTATCCTTTCAATCAGATCTTTTTGTGTCTTAAGGTGCAGTGAACAAACATGTGAGGTATAATCTAATTTTAGCCTAATACATGTAATGAAAAATTTCAAAGGAGCTTCTTCACATACTTGAATGCAATTCTTACATATGCCAGCAGACAGTTTGTCTCTTTTACAGTTCTCTTCATGTGTAGCTCATGCAATAAAATGAGCACAATGTCAGAGCTTAGTTATCTTTCAAATGCATATTCCTTTTAATCACTTTTCCACTAAGTAATAATCTCACAGAGGCCTTCTTTCACTTAGTCCCATCCTCATCATCTTGCCCTAAGTGGACTGAGTCTCATAATCCCCATTCATCTGGCCAACTTTGGAGTCTGTCCAGGTGCCCCCGCAGGCTGATACAATAATCATTCTCTATTTCCCTTATGACCTTGATATCATCCACAAACATGTTTAAAAACTACTCCAGTCCATCAGGCAAGTCATTTGCATACCTCAAGAACAGCAGTGGGCCTAAGATCAAGTACTATGGCATTCCACACATAACCCCAGCCTTCTTTGAGGAGGTATCTCTTACCTGTGTTCTCTGCTCCATTCCAATAAGGAAGTCTTCTATCCAATGAAGCAGCCCACCCCTTATTCCTGCTGGCAGCCCTAGCTTTTCAAACAACCTTCAATGAGGATCCATTACAAGGCTTTCTGGCAGTCCAAGATCATACAATCTACACATCCCTCTCTTTGATCTAGGATGGAGATCACCCTTTCTATTAGTCTAGAAGACCGGTTATGTATGAACTCCTTTCCCTAAAGCAGAGGTTTCCAAACCCAGGGTTGCAGCCCAAAACGAAAGTAACAAGGTTGTTCCTGAGGGTCACAGTATGGTCTCTGGTAAAAAATTCATTTTTGGCAAAATTTATGAAATATTACTAAAATGAACCCTTGATTTAACAGACATAGGTTACATTAGATTTAATGGACTTTCAGCATTAATGGACACCCCTTCTCCCTACCACTCTGTTAAATTGAGTGTTAACTGTATTATAATTACATAATAAGCAGGGAAATTATGAGGAATTATGAAAATACTGACAGAAGTAAAATGGGTATTAATAAAGCCTCCATATACATACTTGACATATGTTCAAGTTAGCTACGTCTAATACTCTTACTGGTAAGCCAAGTCTCCCAGCATGAATGTGAAGTTTGACATTTAATACCGAATATATTGCCATATCCAAGGATTCAGTACCATACTGGAGAAGGCTGAGATGTTAGTTATTAGAAACAAAGTGAGTTTTTGCTGTGAACATGAGGTACTGATGTGAAGCAGTGCTATTCAGAGGATGAATGATTGCATGGCCTTGAACAGGAACACTATATATCAAACAAATAAGCAGTTAAAACTACACGTATCAATCCTTTGGATCACCAGGCTGACAGAATTATATTTCGGGTCATAATCAAATGTTTGGGGAAAACTGCCCTAAAGTATGTTGTCTCCCAGTTGGATAGATTCTCAGGTAGTCATTCAATTACTCTCTATTTTTTCCAATGTTCTACAAAACACACTCATTAGTGAGATTGTGGGAAGTTCAGTAACGTTTAATGATCCCCTTTCTTTAATACAGGCACAACATTTGCCCTTTTCCACATCTTTGGACCCACCCCTTCCACTAATGACCTACTGCACAATACTTCTAGAGCTCTACCAAGTGACTCTTCACATTCTTTCAGTACATATGGGGAGACTTCATCAGTACCACGGGCTTTGTAAGGGTCAAGTTGTTCTAACAGCCTGATTGTGTGAGGGTAAAGTTGTTCTAACAGCCTGATCATGTCATATCTGTTGATTACTATATGTTCCAACAACTCATTTCTATCCTACCTTAGTAATGCTGGTGATTACTGTGCTCCACAGTGAAAACATTTATAAGCATATTCTACCAAAAAATATTTTCACATTCTCAAAATTTCTTCCCTTCAAGTCCTTTAGCCTGATTAATTACTCTTTCACCAAGAGTTTTGTTCACGATGAACTTGGGTAAAAGTTTTGAATTGTCCTATGCTTTTTCCCATAATACTTTTCATTTCTTCAAAATCTCACAGCTCCTCCCTCCTCACTTTGCAATTCTCATTTCTTGCTCTCCTGCATCTCTATATGAAGGCTGGTTGCAGTGTCTTTTATATCTTTTCCATAGTCCATCCCTGAGCTCTCTTGCTTGACAACACATCTAGCTTAACTTTATCTCTTTCCGTTTTGATCCACCTCCTCTTTTGGCCTTAAGAGTTACCCATGTTCTGATCCTTTCAGTGTAGATATCACAGAACCTTCTGAAGCGCTGCTCCATACTTTTAAGACAGAACTTCCTATCCCAATCAATATTCTCAAAAGAACCTGATCAGTTCCACATTGCAGTACTTCCTCTTTGGTTCCTGTGCACACTCTGATCCCAACTTTGCATCCTCAACCACTATATATTCACAAACAAGCACTACATGATCATTCTTTCCAACAGGAGTATCATACTGTCTGCCATGCAAGTCATGATAATAGAATAACAAATAAAACAGTAAAGAAAGATGGTAAGGTTCAGTGAAAACAAACTTACTTGTGAATACTACAATTAATCATCAAAAGTATATCCTATTGAAACCAGCTGCCATCTGGTGCTTAATACAATAGTTATGGCCATGATCAGTTTTTTCTGTCAGTGATACAGCACCCCTAAAATTACCTACATGTGCTTCTACAAGTGAAGAAGCCAATTCATACTTGTCGATGCTTGAAATAAAGCTAGAAGGTATGGGATGTGACAGATGGATACCATCACTGAAAGCCCCACCATTACTTTTATTGAGCCTTAAAGGTTGCACAAAGTATCTCTAAGATGTGCCACAATGAGACACATAATACCTGGACTTCATTTAGCCCATTCACTGCTCTGTGGGGTCTAAAAACCTGTTATGTAGTAGGCTGCTCTACATGATGTATGATGATTAACTGATGCCCACCACCACAAGAAATCCCAATTGATGTACGATTCAATCAAGTCCTTGTACTTAATGCAGCACACTGCCACGGCAAGAAGAAAATACTACTCAACTCGTTTACCCATTATTAGTAATGGGAGGTGCACTTGCAATGACCTGGCATGATTGCACATGTAAATGCCCACTATCATATACATACAATACACAGAGCAACTGATGAAGGAGGCTTGTATGCATTATAATTTTCAAGTGAGGTACAACAGGAAGAGATACTGAGAGTCCTTGTTAAAAGTCACTCCACCATACATCACTTTGCATGTTTGTCATCAGTCAATTATGGAAACTAAATCGACATACATTGAACTGTTTTGCACTAACTTCGTTTCTAAAGGAAGCAGAGGGGATCAACATAACCTAAAGCTCCATGCTGGCCAGGTGATGCATGGGTGAAAATGGTCCCTCAAGAGTGCCATGACGTCATGCAGTATCTCCACCCATGACTTTCTCCAACCCAGTCTGTAAGCAACGTAGTGTATGTAAGTCGTGAGTGCTCGATGCTCCAATACACTGTACTGTTATATTCCCATGAGAGGTAAATCTTGAGCCAGTGGAATGTTGTCTGGTATTTGCAAAAGGCAACTGAGAAGTAGTAATCTTGATGTGCAAGTTGATAAGATAAAGCAGAGCAAAAATGGATAATAAGCTGCTGACACTGTGTGACATCTTGGGTTACCTCTAACCACCATGCATACTACTGTCAAGAAAGCCAATGAAATTATGGTGATAGTGAAACATAATGCAACAAACCAAACCAGCCCATTTCAAAGGTTATCTAATTATTTATTTTGCTTTGTCGCTGTCTCCCGCGTTTGTGAGGTAGCACAAGGAAACAGACAAAAGAAATGGCCCAACCAACCCACATACACATGTATATACATACACGTCCCCACACGCAAATATACATACCCATACATCTCAATATACACATATATATATATATATATACACACAGACACATACATATATACACATGCACACAATTCATACTGTCTGCCTTTATTCATTCTCATCGCCACCTCGCCACACCTGGAATACCATCCCCCTCCCCCCTCATGTGTGCGAGGTAGCGCTAGGAAAAGACAACAAAGGCCACATTCGTTCACACTCAGTCTCTAGCTGTCATGCAATAATGCCCGAAACCACAGCTCCCTTTCCACATCCAGGCCCCACACAACTTTCCATGGTTTACCCCAGACGCTTCACATGCCCTGACTCAATCCATTGACATCACGTCGACCCTGGTATACCACATCAATCCAATGCACACTATTCCTTGCCCGCCTTTCACCCTCCTGCATGTTCAGGCCCCGATCACTCAAAATCTTTTTCACTCCATCTTTCCACCTCCAATTTGGTCTCCCATTTCTCGTTCCCTCCACCTCCGACACATATATCCTCTTTGTCACTCTTTCCTCACTCATTCTCTCCATGTGACCAAACCATTTCAAAACGCCCTCTTCTGCTCTCTCAACCATACTCTTCTTATTTCCACACCTCTCTCTTACCCTTACATTACTTACTCAATCAAACCACCAAACACCACACATTGTCCTCAAACATCTCATTTCCAGCACATCCACCCTCCCGCGCACTACCCTATCCATAGCCCATGCATTGCAACCATACAACATTGTTGGAACCACTATTCCTTCAAGCATACCCATTTTTGCCTTCCGAGATAATGTTCTCGACTTCCAAACATTCTTTAAAGCTTCTAGGATTTTCGCCCCCTCCCCCACCCTATGATTCACTTCCGCTTCCATGGTTCCATCTGCTGCCAGATCCACTCCCAGATATCTAAAACACTTTACTTCCTCCAGTTTTTCTCCATTCAAACTTACCTCCCAATTGACTTGACCCTCAACCCTACTGTACCTAATAACCTTGCTCTTATTCACTTTTACTCTTAACTTTCTTCTTTCACACACTTTACCAAACTCAGTCACCAGCTTCTGCAGTTTCTCACATGAATCAGCCACCAGTGCTGTATCATCAGAGAACAACAACTGACTCACTTCCCAAGCTCTCTCATCCACAACAGACTGCATACATGCCCCTTTTTCCAAAACTCTTGCATTCATCTCCCTAACAACCCCATCCATAAACAAATTAAACAACCATGGAGACATCAGCACCCCTGCCGCAAACCTACATTCACTGAGAACCAATCACTTTCCTCACTTCCTACACGTACACATGCCTTACATCCTCGATAAAGACTTTTCACTGCTTCTAACAACTTGCCTCCCACACCATATATTCTTAGTACCTTCCACATAGCATCTCTATCAACTCTATCATATGCCTTCTCCAGATCCATAAATGCTACATACAAATCCATTTGCTTTTCTAAGTATTTCTCACATACATTCTTCAAAGCAAACACCTGATCCACACATCCTCTACCACTTCTGAAACCACACTGCTCTTCCCCAATCTGATGCTCTGTACATGCCTTCACCCTCTCAATCAATACCCTCCCATATAATTTACCAGGAATACTCAACAAACTTATACCTCTGTAATTTGAGCACTCACTCTTATCCCCTTTGCCTTTATACAATGGCACTATGCATGCACTCCGCCAATCTTCAGGCACCTCACCATGAGTCATACATACATTAAATAACCTTACCAACCAGTCAACAATACAGTCACCCCCTTTTTTAATAAATTCCACTGCAATACCATCCAAACCTGCTGCCTTGCCGGCTTTCATCTTCCGCAAAGCTTTTACTACCTCTTCTCTGTTTACCAAATAATTTTCCCTAATCCTCTCACTTTGCACACCACCTCAACCAAAACACCCTATATCTGCCACTCTATCATCAAACACATTCAACAAACCTTCAAAATACTCACTCCATCTCCTTCTCACATCACCACTACTTGTTATCATAAA
The DNA here is from genome assembly GCF_036320965.1 of Panulirus ornatus. Lineage (NCBI taxonomy): Eukaryota > Metazoa > Arthropoda > Malacostraca > Decapoda > Palinuridae > Panulirus > Panulirus ornatus. The sequence goes on from NC_092237.1 coordinate 48,933,927, forward strand.
AATGATAAAATGTGTCTTTTTTATTTCTATTCATTGATTGCACATTACATATATAAGTTAGGTGGTGCTGGGCATGTGTCAAGAACATGTCTCAAACTAATTACAGTACTTCTTTGGGGAAACTATTTATGTTTCATTTCATTATGCTGTGTTTTGGGGGATATAACCCAATGTATAACATATGTATATGTGTTTATAATGGGAAAGCTGAGCTAAAACTATATCAAAACTAGCACATTTCTAAGCATTTCTTGACAACAATAATAATGATAATAACTGATAGAGATGAACAGAATATCAAGTGTTTTGTTTAGGTTTTAACTTTAGAATGGATTTCATGAATACCATTAGTCATATAATTGGCAATACTGTGAATTCTGATGGTAATCATTCCATACTAAGTGGTTACAGATGAATAATGCACCAAGAAAAGGATGAAAATTTCACTAGTTTTAGAATAATGAAACAATTACAACAGTAATAACTTAAACTTTTGCTAAAGAGATAATTATTTATTCATTAACTTTACCTTTATCATCCAGCCACAAGATCCATATTCATAATAGTGAAAAGTTTATATCAAGGATGTAAGGCATGTGTACGAGTAGGAAGAGAGGAAAGTGACTGGTTCCCATTGATTGTTGGTCTGCGGCAGGGGTGCGCGATATCTCCATGGTTGTTTACTTTGTTCATGGATGTGGTTATTTGGGAGGTGAATGCAAGAGTTTTAGAGAGAGGGGCAAGTCTGCAGTCTGTTGTAGAGGAGAGGGCTTGGGAAGTGAGTCAGTTGTTGTTCGCTGATGATACAGCACTGGTGGCTGATTTGGGTCAGAAACTGCAGAAGCCAGTGACTGAGTTTGGTAAAGTGTGTGAAAGAAGAAAGCTGAGAGTAAATGTGAATAACAGCAAGGTTATTAGGTTTAGTAGGGTTGAGGGACAAGTCAACTGGGACATGAGTTTGAGTGGAAAAACTGGAGGAAGTGAAGTGTTTTAGATATCTGGGAGTGGATTAAGCAGCGGATGGAACCATGGAAGCGGATGTGGGGGAGGGGATAAAGGTTCTGGGAGCACTGCAGAATGTGTGGAAGGTGAGAACATTATCTCGGAAAGCAAAAATGGGTATGTTTAAAGGAAAAGTTGTTCCAACAATGTTATATGATTAGAGGCATGGGCTATAGATAAGGTTGTGCGGAGAAGGGTGGATGTGTTGGAAATGAAATGCTTGAGGACAATATGCGATGCCAGGGGGTTTGATCGAGTAAGTAATGAAAGGGTAAGAGAGATGTGTGGTAATAAAAAGAGTGTGGTTGAGAGAGCAGAAGAGGGTGCATTGAAATGGCTTGGTCAAATGGAGAGAATGAGAGAGGAAAGATTGACAAAGAGGATATATGTCTCAGAGGTGGAGGGAACGAGAAGTGGAAGACCAAATTGGAGGTGGAAGGATGGAATGAAAAAGATTTTGAGCGACTGGGGCCTGAATAAACAATACAGGAGGGTGAAAGGCGTGCAAAGAATGGAGTGAATTGGATTGATGTGGTATACTGGAGTTGACATGCTGTCAGTGTTTGAATCAGGGCATTGTGAAGCATCTGGGGGAAACCATGGAAAGTTTTGTGGGACCTGGATGTGGAAAGGGAGCCGTGGTTTTGGTGCATTACACATGACAGCTAGAGACTGAGTGTAAATGAATGTGGCCTTTGTTGTCTTTTCCTAGCAAATATATATTATCATTTTCTTTATCATACTTAGTCGCTGTCTCCAGCATTAGTGAGGAAGCGCAAGGAAACAGACGAAAGAATGGCTCCACCCACGCAATACATATGTATATATATAAACACTCACACACACACACACATATACATTTCAATGTATACATACATATACATACATAGACATATAAATTCATACACACACATGTACATATTCATACTTGCTGCCTTCATCCATTCCCATTGCCACCCCACTACACATGAAATGACACCCCACTCCCCCCATGCGTGTGAGGTAGCACTTGGAAAAGACAACAAAGGCCACATTCGTTCACACTCAGTCTCTAGCTGTCATGTGTAATGCACCGAAATCACGGCTCCCTTTCCACATCCAGGTTCCACAAAACTTTTCATGGTTCACCCCAGATGCTTCACATGCTCTGGTTCAATCCTCTGACAGCATGTCGATCCCGGTAATGAAAGGGTAAGAGAGATGTGTGGTAATAAAAAAAAGTGTGGTTGAGAGAGCAGAAGAGCATGCATTGAAATGGTTTGGTCACATGGAGAGAATGAGTGAGGAAAGATTGACAAAGAGGATGTATGTCTCAGAGGTGGAGGGAACGAAGAGAAGTGGGAGACCAAATTGGAGGTGGAAAGATGGAGTGAAAAAATTTTAAGTGATTGGAGCCTGAACATACAGGAGGGTGAAAGGTGTGCAAGGAACAGAGTAAATTGGAACGATATAGTATACTGGGGTTGACGTGCTGTCAATGGATTGAACCATGGCATGTGAAGCGTCTGGGGTAAACCAAATTGGAGGTGGAAAGATGGAGTGAAAAAGATTTTAAGTGATCCAGGCCTGAACTTACAGGAGGATGAAAGGTGTGCAAGGAACAAAGTGAATTGGAATGATATAGTATACTGGGGTTGAGGTGCTGTCAATGGATTGAACTACAGCATGTGAAGTGTCTGGGGTAAACCATGGAAAGTTTTGTGGAGCCTGGATGTAAAAAGGGAGCTGTGGTTTTGGTGCATTACACATGACAGCTAAAGACCGAGTGTGAATGTATGTGGCCTTTGTTGTCTTTTCCTAATGCTGCCTCAAGCGCATGCAGGGGGAGGGGGTTGTCATTTCATGTGTGGCGGGGTGGCGACGGGAATGAATAATGGCAGCAAGTATGAAGTATGTACTTGTGTATATATGTCTGTGAATTTATATATGTGTATATGTTGAAATGTATAGGTATGTATATGTATATACACATGTACATATTCATACTTGCTTGCCTTCATCCATTCCTGGTGCTTCCCCACCCCACAGGAAACAGCAGCACTACCCACTGCTTTTCATTAATAAAAAGAAATTCTATTTCTTGTCCAAATCAGGCAACTATAAGCATTCTCAAGGTGTTTAGTTTGCATAAGGCTTCTGTGTTGATTTCTGTAGTGTTGGGAGTCAATGTCATGTGAGAGACACATGTGATGCCCATTGAGAATGGAGTTTAGTTAAGTGGGAATTGTCCTTTCAGGGTGATGTAAGAGTTCTAGTTCATTTACTAGAGCAAATAAAATTCTTTCAGGATAAATAATATCAATTATGCATATGGGGTGAAATTCATTAAGGGTGTACTGTGCTCTAATACACTGAAATTTCATAAAGAATTATATAAGGACTAACTCTAAAAAAAAAAAAAGATAAAATTACTGTTGTATCAATGCTTCGACTTTCATTGATATGAAAATTGTTTCTTCATTTAGGTGATAAAGAAACAGAGTTCAGTCTGTCTATTTACTAAGTACAGACTATTTACAAAGTGAACAATAAATAAATAATATCCAAAAGATATGTATGATTATTGTGCTCAGTATACACAATGTGAAACCACACCCATAAAGAAATCACAGTGCATACAGTGGATGCTCATTTAAACATTCTGATAGGAGTACCATTACTACAATAAAACTTTTTGGTAATTAATTGGGGCTAAAGGGTTGATTAATGGGCTACCAACTCCGCCTAGTTACCTTCTACATGGCCTTCCATGCATCCCTCTGTCACAACGCAGTTTACAGTATAATAGAATGAATGATCTTACTTCAATATCTATATGGCAATATCATGTAGATAACCATTTCCTTTTTTCACACATTTCAGCCATTCCTATGTTAGCAAGGCTGTTGCATGAAGAGACAAAGAAATGGCCTTATTTGCTCACAATCACTCTCTAACTGTTATGTATGATGCATCAAATTCTTAATCCTCTTCTCCATAACCATGCTCCACAGACCTTTCCATGGTTTCTCCCAACTGCTTCATATGCTTCTTTCATTCCATCCTTTCACTTCCTTCTTGGTTTCCCCCTTTTCTTTGTTCCTCCCACTTCTGATATGTAGATTACAATATACACATATGATATCACTGTAAAACATTATTACTAACAGACAGTAATGAGCAATTAAGTATACATGCTGTACAGTACAGTATTTCATTATCTAAATTAAACAAAAATCAAACCCCTGATGTGGCCTTCTTCAGCTACGTGTATATCAGTAATTGTCAAAAGCTAAAATTGCTTTCTCTCTATAAATTTCAATGTTAATGGATCACTACTCTCATCTCCCTTTAACATAACATAGATTACATTCCACTAGAATTATGACTGCAATATTTACTCAATCATGCTCCATAGATTATGATATATATATCTAACATTGCTGCAGCAATGTACCAACAATAATAAGCAAGTAGGTCTATACAACGTAGAGCACTTTATATTCTGTACTCACCTAGCAATTAACTCCTGACATAGCCCTGTTCTGGCATTTGCAAAACAGGTAAAAAGCAAAGGTTAAGGGTATTTTCTCTCCCCATACTTTAATAAGTACTTCATAATGACCCAGGAGAATACTGAAAATTAAAAGTTACTTAAAATCAATCTAATTGAAGGTGTTCATAAGAAACCAATCCTATTCAAGACCAAATGGAAAGGCAATAATGAAAAGGAAAAGTTTTCATGAATATGCTCCCATAATCAGTCATATTCTCACTCATGAAAGGGGCGTAACCAGCATCAATAAAAACTGTATAAGCACATGAAGAGCATACCCTTATTGTGAAGCATGGCATGTTTCATCCTAATGATAAGTAAGGGATATAATGTATATCCACCTAGGCCATAAAAGGGTTGCCTGGAACTTGTGAATTTGAATCATACCACCGTAACAACCACCATCAGTCAACAGTAAAAATATGAGCATAAAAGATGAGATAGACAAGTGAAAGAATTATTACTGCTGATGACAGCTAAAAAGCTAACAAATACAGACAAAATTCACAGAAACAAGGCCTACAAAGGTGACATAGTCACACAGCCTGACAGCCATGGTTCACAGCACTGGTTTTCCAAACCCATCACTTCAATGATGTCATATCTCAGCCTTCAGTGCTTAAGCCTTCAAAGGTAATACCAACAATGCAACAGCTGCTGAAGTAGATATAATCAGCAAATTAATTCAATGTGAAGATGAATAAGCACAATGCATGGAAAAGTAGTGAATATCAAGATATTCATCTCATAGCACTGGCATGACTGCAGCATTAGCTGGAAAGATGGACTTAATATCTATGCATGCTATGGACATGCTGTAACACAAATATAAGAAAATCCACCTAAGGGGTGCTCGCAACAAATCCAGGTAGCTTTATGAAACATTATAGAGATGTGCTATTCCTTCATATCACAAATGTTGAGAAAAATGAGCACTCTAGTGCTTGGTGTTTAAATGCATCTCAAGAATAATTGAGGTAATGATGATATGGGTAAGAATGTACTCTTGGAAACACACTGGAGCAAAATATCACCCTAATCCAGAGGATAAGCAGTAAAAGTATTGTTTTTGCTAAAATCCATGCAATACACCAGAGCATTAATGTTAACAGGGCATGCAATAAATCAGTGGGTGAAATTATGCAGTGTGTGGATAATGCAAATCAAAAAGTGAAAATTGAGAGTTAAATGTGTAGGTGCTTAAATCCTTACATAGAAATCTTTGTCAAGAAGACCTTAAAGATTGGATAGGAGATGTGTAAGGCAAGCAATCTTATCCTCAAGGGAAAAGTTACCCTAATGGGGGAGTATCACTTGTATTTCAAAAGGTATGTTTCCATGTGCAATACAAGAAAATACACTTAGTGCAGCAACTCAGTGCAGTGTTAAGGGAAAGGGTGGCTACCATAGTATAAGTGCCACTGACTAATAGATGAGTGCATTTTGGTGTACACTTTAAAATGACTTATCAGCCCATCCTGTCATGAAGAAACATGTACAATCTGTAGAATTCAAGGCTCCTTTGCAAAGCTAGCAGTAGAGTAAACTCAGAAAGCTGGCTCTCACTCACTCAAGCATAAAGCCAAAGGGTCATTTGCTGAAAGTCAACATGCCTTGTGAACTCACGAGGTTCTCTTGCCTTCCATACAGAATCTCTGATGCACCAGCTTTTCCTGACAGTTATAAAGGAAGTTCTTCAAGACAGTCAGGAATCTGCATTTACTTCAATGGTGTGCTGATGACTGGGTACACCCAAAGTGAACATCTCAAGAGCCTGGAAGCTGCACTTAAGCAACTTCCAAACAGTGGATGCCATATAAAGAACTGTGAATTTTCTCAAAGCAGTGTACTTTATCTACAACAGCATACTGATGCAGAGGATCAACACAAGGATTCTGTAAAAATCAAGAGCATTAAGGTGATTTCACTTCCCAAAGATTTAAGTCTTAGTCTTTTCTTGGCGTTCAAAATCTATTAACACATCCTTGGAAAACATCAGCAAATGGTCTCCTCTACTGCATTATCAGCTGCAAAATGATTTACATGTGATGCAGTCCAATGAGAGTTATCTAACCTTTCACAAGGTCAGGATACTTTGGTATCATAAGATTAATTTGCCCATTAAGACAGCCAATTTTTCTAGCTGGTGATTCAAGTGCTATGGTATAGGTAGTGTCATCAGTTATGTGGACCCTGATAAAAAGAAAAGGCCAGTAACTTTTGTTTCTTACACCCTGACTGCTTCTTAGATACAGCAGAGTCAAACCAGATGTGAAATAATACGTACTGTCTGATATTCTATATTCTAGATCTGTAAGGCAGAGAGTTTCTCTGCAAATCTAACCATAAGACCTTGAGCAAATTAAACAAAAAATCTATCTAAGTAAATGGTCTGTGTTGCTGAAACTTGTGCCATGTCCCTTGATGTGTTGTCTTTTCTAAAATCTGCAAAACTACCAACCACAATAGCAAATACTGCTGAAAATACCTCTGTTGCAAGAAACTGCCCAGAAGTTTACATCCAATCATACATCCAGGCTTTTCCCATTATCTAACCCTGGTGAAAACCAAATTCAAAGTCAATCACAAACCAAACAAAATCTTGCTCAATCATAGAGCCTCCTGAGTTTTCAACAATCTAATCTTGTTAGAACTGCTGAAATGCTTAATGAAATAAGATTCTCAAAAATGGCAACTTCATTTTTCAATAAATGCATGCATGTTTTTTGTTTTAATCAAAACTTCTTCACTTCATCATTTAAGTATATGTTCTTCCCAAAAATGACTACAATATCTTCTGTTTAACATTTGCTTTCCAAAAATTGTGAGTTAAACTACCGTATGTGGTATCATTGCGCATACATCCAATGTAAATATTGTTGAACACTTAAAAATCTGCAAGATAGGACAAGTCAGTCAATGTGCATCCATTTCTGCAATACTGTAAACAATTTGAGATACATAAGTGGTTTCCAAGCAGAAGTAATTCTGTTTGGCCATGATATTTTACAAAGCTTTTTTTGGAAGCTGCATACATAATTTCATATGCTTTTTTGTGTGCAGTGTTGTTCATGTGTCTGGATATCTTATCTTTATTAACTAATGTCGTTTCACCAGCAGCTTCCAAAAGGCCATCTTGCAATTCATGGCATAAACCTAAGCCTTGCAATTTGTTAGCACCTTAATCAAAAATATTCTTTAACATGCAACAACCAAATTTACCTTGTCTTACATAATGCCATGCATATTAATGGAATTTTTCTTTAACCCAATAACTCCTATACACAAATACTTATGTGAGGCAAGCTAATCTTCTATATATAAAATTATGCATTGAGTTGGCAACTCTATTTCAAGGCTGCCTGCTAAGCCTGGTCGGTTGCCAGGTTGGCAGTCCATGGCAGTTTCTCCCCACAGTCAGTCATCCTCAAGCCATGCTTATGACAACAAAGTCTCTAAGTTCTCAAGGAAGACCCTAAGCATCTTTTACCTGAATTTAGAAGACAAGGATTACTTGAAGAAGATAACCTGTCTTCAGGTCATGTGGAGAATGATTATATGAACAATGACTCTTCCAGTATTGAAAGTTAACCAAATTGAGGCAGGAGAAGGTGCTTCTGGTACAAGAAGAGGCAATGATCCCAGTGCCCACCTGACCCTGACAACACTGTATGACTGGTGCACATGGTAATTCTATAGTCTTTTATAATTTTGCCATTATGAAAAGAAAAAATCATCAATGATTCAGTCTATCTATCTATCTATCTATCACTAACTCCCATTCCCTTCAAGAACCCCCTCAAAAGAGTGGCCATAGAAAAGAAATCTCCATAATGGTGAGCTCTAGTAGTGCTCTTAGGCTTTAGTGCCTCATCTTTAACAGGGCAATGGAATAGGGTAAGTCTAGAGCAGTGCTTTCAGAGGCTCCTACCTAAATTTCCTGCCTTATGTTCTACCCTACCACTTTTACCTAATGCTCCTGTCTAATGTTCCTACCTACTATTTCTACCTACTGTTTCTATCTAATGCTCCTGTCTAATGTTCCAACCTACTACTACTACCTTTGCTTATATTAAAGAAGTTACATAACTAGGCCTAATTTTCACTTTTGGTAATTCTTGGTAATTGATCACAAAATGAAATTATCTATCATACACGATCTTTTTCCTTTCATACTTCTTTCCTGTTTCTCACATCAGTGAAGCAGTGCCAGGAACAGATGAAGAAAAGACTGAATACATTCAAATCCATTCCCCCAAAACTACAGCCCTCTATCCACAACCAGGCTTCACAGACCTTTCTGTGGTTTACCCCAGCTACATCTCATGCCCTGGTTCAGTCCACTGACAGGATGTCAACCCCTATATAACAAGGCATTCTGATTCACTCTATCTGTGCATGCCTTTCACCCTCCTTCATGTTCAAGCCCTAAGCAATGAAAACCTTTTCCACTCCATTCTTCTATCTACAATTCATTCTCCTTCTTCTTATCCCCTCCACTTCTGACACATATATCCACTTTATCAACCTCCCCTCACTCATTCTCTCCATATGTCTAAATCATTTCAGCACACTTTCTTCAGCATTCTCAGTCATACACTTATTACCACATCTCTCTTATCCTATAATTACTTACTCAATCAACCTTTCTCAACCCACATAGTCAAACATTTCAATTCCAACATAATCTGTAATAAAATTTTCAGAGTATATGAAATAAATGAAAAAACATGGACAAAGGCACCATGACACCTAAGCCTTATTTCTGCACTTTTTAGTGTGTTGTTCTGCCACATCTACAAAACTTCTGGAGTGATTCTTTCATTGTCATATACAACTATCTTTGAACTACTAAGCTACATACTTCTTTTATACAAGTTAAAAACTGAGATTCACAAGGTTGGAAGGGAAACCTATCTGAGGAGTTAAAGGGTTAAAGTAATCAAAGGACCAATACTTTAGGATATCAATCATGTCACAATCAGTTACAGAGGCACTAAAGGTTGGTTTACCAATGTCTGCATCACTGTGATTACTATGTTCATGAATATTTCTTCCTATAGTTGTGGATACTGAACATGAACTTGATGCAAACCTTTCAACACCAGATTCAAATATACGTTTCTTATGATCCACCTATTGGTGAATAACTTTATCATCTCTTACATTACAGTAAAAAGGATGGTGCACACAAGTTCAAAGTACACATAAAATATCCTGAGTAGTGAAAGTCCAGCATGAATCACTACAATGATGAAACTATTCTCAAAGAAGAATACCAGAAGTAACAGATGTCAGTGCTGGCTGTGTAACCTACACCAATGTCATGATCCATTGCACAATAGGGAATGAGAAATTGTGCAAATTTCAATTCAGTAATATTCAGTGTGAATACAGTATAAGGGACCAAAGGCCCTTAATAACACTTGATAAAGCCCTTAAATTGTCCTAAAAAACGTGCGTACAGACATGAAAGACTAACACTTACAACTTCAGAATAATGACGGAAAATACTGGTAATGGAGATGGAATTGCCATGCACAGGATGAGTATCCCTTATCCAAAATGCCTGGGAGCAGAAGTGTTTCGGATTTTGAATTCTTTTGGATTTTGGAATAATTGCATATACATAATAAGATATCTTGAGGATGGGAACCAAGTTTAAATGAAAAATACACTTGTTTCATACCTTATTCACATAGGGTGGGGGAGGGGGTGAAAGTTCTGGGAGTGTTGAAAAGTGTGTGGAAGTCGAGAACGTTATCTTGGAAAGCAAAAATGGGTATGTTTCAAGGAATATGTGGTTCCAACAAAGTTATACAGTTGTGAGGTGTAGGCTATAGATAGAGTTGTGTGGAGGAGGGTGGATGTGCTGGAAATGAGATGTTTGAGGACAATATGTGGTGTGAGGTGGTTTGATCGAGTAAGTAATGAAAGGGTAAGAGAGATGTGTGGTAGTTAAAAGGGTGTGGTTGAGAGAGCAGAAGAGGGTGTTTTGAAATGGTTTGGTCACATGGAGAGAATGAGTGAGGAAAGACTGAAGATGATATATGTGTGAGAGGTGGAAGGAATGAGAAGTGGGAGACCAAACTGGAGGTGGAAAGACGGAGTGAAAAAGATTTTGAGTGATCGGGGCCTGAACATGCAGGAGAGTAAATGGCGTGCAAGGAATAGAGTGAACTGCAATGATGTGGTATACCGGGGTCGACATGCTGTCAATGGCTCAAACCAGGGCATGTGAAGTATCTGGGGTAAACCATGGAAAGTTCTGTGGGGCCTGGATGTGGAAAGGGAGCTGTGGTTTCAGTGCATTATACATGACAGCTAGAGACTGAGTGTGAACGCATGTGGCCTTTGTTGTCTTTTCCTAGTGCTACCTTGCGCACTTGCGGGGGGAGGGGGTTTTTCATTCGTGTGTTGCGGGGTGGTGACAGGAATGAATAAAGGGCAGACAGTATGAATTATGTGCATGTGTATATTTGTATATGCCTGTGTGTGTATATATATATATACGTTGAGATGTATAGGTATGTATATGTGCGTGTGTGGACGTGTATGTATATACATGTGTATGTGGGTGGGTTGGGCCATTCTTTCATCTGTTTCCTTGCACTACCTCACTAACGCGGGAGACAGTGACAAAGTATAATAAAAAAAAAAAAAACCTTATCCATACAGCCTGAAGGTAATCTATACAATATTTCTAATACTTTTGTGCATGAAAAGTTTGTGTAACACTGAATCATCAGAAAGCTAAGGTGTCATAACCTCTGCCACCAGTGTGGACAATCTGTGATTGTTTGACTTCACCTTAAATCTTGACTCTGAATCTATATGCTACTGATAAGTAATCATTTTCTTGCCTTATTCACACATTAGCACTTAACAGTAGAAAAATATGAAATACCATTAATACAATGAAAATATAATGTGTTTATGGCAACTAAGCAGCACAGTAGTATCAGCAGAAAACTTGTACAGTATCAGCTGTTAAACAATAATAACAAAAAACTGCAGGCTTTCAGTTTTTCCACCTATGATGCTGTAATTTGAATAAAAGGTTACGGTACACTGTACTATATTTTTGGGTTTTTATTTGAGATATAAAAACAAATGAGCATTTAATTCAAGATGATTACAGGTAGTTGTGAATATGCTAACTGTGAAAAAATTTCAATGCAACAATGTTGAAGGTTATGTTACACTAAACATGGCATTTTAGCTGGAGATGAAATTCAGATTTCACATAATGTTTTGCACTTACACACACACACACACACAAACAAAAAACAAAAAAAAAACTGATCTCTGCTTACAAAAGAAGATAGCAGCAACAAATACTAGAAGTAAATGTGGCCTGAAGAACCTGAGGGGAGGGTACATCACTGTTGCCATCCTCATGAGAAGGAACATCAGGAGAAGTAAGAAGTGGGGGATCAAGAAGTGGGTCCTCTAGGGATGAGGAGGCATTATGATAGATGGCTTTTTAAAATGTTTCCTCCAGAGTCATCTGCCTCATTAACAAGTGTTTTTGTCTTAGACTTCTCTCTTTGATTTTATAAACTGACATGATTTCTTGTTATGAATGCACGCTGCTCTAGTCCTTAAACGAGTCCATCACACATTTTCACCATGTTGTCTAAAGGTACTTTTTCTGCAGTGTTAACAAAGTCATCTTCATTATCTCTACATCAAAATCACCTTGATTAAGGACCATTTCAGCTATTTCACTGTTACCCATAGGGGTATCTACAGGCCTTTTTGACATTTCCATCAATATCTTTGTAAGACAGAGCAGAGAATACACTAAAAAAAAAAAAAAAAAAAAAAAAAAGTGTGATGCATTTAGGTCTAGCACTGATGATGGTTTGTAACATACTGGTTCCAACAGAGCATCAGAGCCCAGCATGGGCAAGTGAGGTCAGGTGTGGAATTTTCCACTTGTAACATCATGTCACTGCTCAAAAACTTTCAGATTTCAGATTAGTGATGCTTAACCTGTATCACATATGCTTAGATCAACACTTTGACTTATCATTCATATTACTATCTTTATTATCATACTTTGCCGCTGTCTCCCGCATTAGCAAGGTAGCGCAAGGAAACAGACGAAAGAATGGCCTAACCCACCCACATATACATGTATATACATACACATCCACACACAGCACATATACATACCTATACATCTCAACATATACATGTATATACACACAGCCATATACATATATACACATGTGCATAATTCATACTGTCTGCACTAATTCATTCCCGTTGCCACCCCGCCACACATGAAATGACAACCCCCTTCCCCTGCATGTGTGCGAGGAAGCGCTCGGAAAAGACAACAAAGGCCACTTTCGTTCACACTCAGTCTCTAGCTGTCATGTGTCATGCACTGAAGCCACAGCTCCCTTTCCACATCCAGGCCCCACACAACTTTCCATGGTTTACCCCAGACGCATCACATGCCCTGGTTCAATCAACTGACAGCGCGTCAACCCCGGTATACCACATCGTTCTAATTCACTCTATTCCTTGCACGCCTTTCACCATCCTGCATGTTCAGGCCCCGATCACTCAAAATCTTTTTCACTCTATCTTTCCACCTCCAATTTGGTCTCCCACTTCTCCTCGTTCCTTCCACCTCTGACACATACATCCTCTTGGTCAATCTTTCCTCACTCATTCTCTCCATGTGACCAAATCATTTCAAAACACCCTCTTCTGCTCTCTCTCAACCACACTCTTTTTATTACCACACATCTCTCTTACCCTTTCATTACTTACTCGATCAAACCACCTCACATCACATATTGTCCTCAAACATCTCATTTCCAGCACATCCACCCTCCTCCGTACAACTCTATAGCTCATGCCTTGCAACCATATAACATTGTTGGAATGACTATTCCTTCAAACATACCCATTTTTGCTTTCCAAGATAATGTTCTCGACTTCCACACATTTTTCAAAGCTCCCAGAACTTTCACCCCCTCCGTCACCCTAAATATAATAATAATCAGTAAACAATAAAGTAAATTGAATTTTTCACATTTCTTTGTACACCATTCTCTTCAGTAGGTTCTTTCCCAACTTATGAATTACTAATTGTCTACATATTCTGAAAAATAATGAAGAAAACAGGTGAAACAATTCGATGACTTATCTCCTCATGAGCATTAGCATTCATTTGAAAGCACTGCCCATACAATCAATAAAATACAAAGATATACGAAAGAATTCAAACAGAAGCAGACTACTGGTTTTCTCTGAAGCTGTTTGTGATCAAGAAAGTGCTCAAAAGCTCATATATCAGTGTGATAAGAGTAGAAAAGCACATATTTCAAGAAGAAAAATAATGTAGAGTTTTCATGTGACTAAGGAAGTGCAGATTTGAATCAAAATAATTTTCAAATCTATTCTTAAATGTATCCATGGTACTGCTTTCAACCACTCCAATAGGTAAATTATTCCATGTATTACTAATCTAGTTGAAGAAAATGTACTTCACCTTCTTCAATGTAAAACATGTTCCCATGAGCCTGAAACCATTGCAACGAGTGAAATCACATAAATCTATCACAAAGCAGGTTGGCTGACTGAGATTATTGAAGAATTTGATAATTTTGAATACTTATAACACATCCCCACTTAACCTTCTCTCTTCTATGCTTAGCAGACTTAAGCTGTTTAGTAGATTCTAATAGGATCTGCTTCTCAGTCTGGGACTCATCTTGGTAGCTCACCTCTGCATTCTCTTCATTTCTTTTATTCTCTTTTAAGTAGGGTGACCGCAATGTTTTGTTCACCCTTTCAACTGCTTCAGTGCAATGCTTTCTTGGCTTTAGATCACCAGATATCATTCTGCACAGTTCTCTTCAGAAAGTTCTTAACCAATGCTTGACTCAATAATCAGCTACACATTTAGAAAAATATACTAGGCATGGGATATAGACAGGGTCAAGTGGAGGAGGGTGGATGTGTTGGAAACGAAATGTTTCAGGACAATATGTGGAGGGAGGTGGTTTGATCGATTAAGTAATGAAAGGGTAAGAGAGATGTGTTGTAATAAGAAGAGCATGGTTGAGAGACCAGAAGAGGGTGTGTCGAAATGGATTGGTCACGTGTCAGAGGTGGAGGGAATGAGGAGAAGCCGGAGACCAAATTGGAGATGGAAGGATGGAGTGAAAAAGATTTTGAGCAATTGGGGCCTGAACATACAGGAGGGTGAAAGGCATGCAAGGAATAGAGTGAATTGGAACGACGTGGTATACCAGGGTTGTCGTGCTGTCAATGGACTGAACTAGGGCATGTGAAGCGTCTGGGGTAAACCATGGAAAGTTTTGTGGAGCCCGGCTGTGGAAAGGGAGCTGTGGTTTTGGTGCATTACACATGACAGCTAGAGACTGAGTGTGAACGAATGTGGCTTTTTTTTGTCTTTTCCTATTGCTGCCTCGCTATTTCATGTGTGGCAGGGTGGCGACGGGAATGGATGAAAGCAACAAGTATGAATATGTACATGAGTATATATGTATATGTCTGTGTATGTATATATATGTATATATTGAGATGTATAGGTATGTATCTGTGTATGTGTGGGCATTTATGTATATACATATGTGTATGTGGGTGGGTTGGGCCATCCTTTTGTCTGTTTCCTTGAGCTACCTCTCTAATGTGGGAGATGGCAATCAAATACAATAAAAAAAATAATATACTAGAATGAGTGAGGACAGATTGACCAAGAGGATATATGTGTCGGAGGTGGAGGGAATGAGGAGAAGTGGGAGACCAAATTGGAGGTGGAAAGATGGAGTGAAAAAGATTTTGAGTGATCGGGGCCTGAACATGCAGGAAGGTGAAAGGCGGGCAAGGAATAGAGTGAATTAAAGCGATGTGGTATACCGGGGTCGACGTGCTGTCAATGGATTGAACCAGGGCAAGTGAAGCGTCTGGGGTAAACCATGGAAAGTTCTGTGGGGCCTGGATGTGGAAAGGGAGCTGTGGTTCGGGCATTATTGCATGACAGCTAGAGACTGAGTGTAAACGAATGGGGCCTTTGTTGTCTTTTCCTAGCGCTACCTCGCACACATGAGGGGGGAGGGGGATGTTATTCCATGTGTGGCGAGGTGGCAATGGGAATGAATAAAGGCAGACAGTGTGAATTGTGTGCATGTGTATATATGTATGTGTCTGTGTGTGTATATATATGTGTACATTGAGATGTATGGGTATATATATTTGCGTGTGTGGACGTGTATGTATATACATGTGTATGGGGGTGGGTTGGGCCATTTCTTTTGTCTGTTTCCTTGCGCTACCTCGCAAACGCGGGAGACAGCGACAAAGCAAAATAATAAATAAATATAGGATGGGGTTGTTAGGGAGGTAAATGCAAGAGTTTTGGAAAGAGGGGCAAGTATGAAGTCTGTTGGGGATGAGAGAGCTTGGGAAGTGAGTCAGTTGTTGTTCGCTGATGATACAGCGCTGGTGGCGGATTCATGTGAGAAACTGCAGAAGCTGGTGACGGAGTTTGGTAAAGTGTGTGGAAGAAGAAAGTTAAGAGTAAATGTCAATAAGAGCAAGGTTATTAGGTACAGTAGGGTTGAGGGTCAAGTCAATTGGGAGGTGAGTTTGAATGGTGAGAGGCTGGAGGAAGTGAAGTGTTTTAGATATCTGGGAGTGGATCTGTCAGCGGATGGAACCATGGAAGCGGAAGTGGATCATAGGGTGGGGGAGGGGGCGAAAATTTTGGGAGCCTTGAAAAATGTGTGGAAGTCGAGAACATTATCCCGGAAAGCAAAAATGGGTATGTTTGAAGGAATAGTAGTTCCAACAATGTTGTATGGTTGCGAGGCGTGGGCTATGGATAGAGTTGTGCGCAGGAGGATGGATGTGCTGGAAATGAGATGTTTGAGGACAATGTGTGGTGTGAGGTGGTTTGATCGAGTAAGTAACGTAAGGGTAAGAGAGATGTGTGGAAATAAAAAGAGCGTGGTTGAGAGAGCAGAAGAGGGTGTTTTGAAATGGTTTGGGCACATGGAGAGAATGAGTGAGGAAAGATTGACCAAGAGGATATATGTGTCGGAGGTGGAGGGAACGAGGAGAAGAGGGAGACCAAATTGGAGGTGGAAAGATGGAGTGAAAAGGATTTTGTGTGATCGGGGCCTGAACATGCAGGAGGGTGAAAGGAGGGCAAGGAATAGAGTGAATTGGAGCGATGTGGTATACAGGGGTTGACGTGCTGTCAGTGGATTGAATCAAGGCATGTGAAGCGTCTGGGGTAAACCATGGAAAGCTGTGTAGGTATGTATATTTGCGTGTGTGGACGTGTGTATGTACATGTGTATGGGGGGGGTTGGGCCATTTCTTTCGTCTGTTTCCTTGCGCTACCTCGCAAACGCGGGAGACAGCGACAAAGTATAAAAAAAAAAAAAAAAAAAAAAAAAAAAAAAAAAAAAAAAAAAAGCTACAAGGGACTGAATTCTTACCAACTTCTCACCATTTGCTGTTTCAAACCATTCAACATGTATTTGATCAAATGATACAGTATACTGAATATTTTAGATAAGTTTTCTATGCTATATACTTGATCGCTGTTTCCTGCATCAGTAAGGTAGCACCAGGAAACAGATGAAGAAAGGCCCATCCACACATATACACACACATATATATATCATATCATACTTAATCATGGTCTCTGGTGTTAGTAAGGTAGCGCAAGGAAAAAGACGAAAGAATGGCCCAACTCGCCCACATACACATGCATGTACATAAACAACCACACACGCACATATACATATCTATACATTTCAACGTATACATATACATATATACACATGTACATATTCATACTTGCTGCCTTTATTCATTTCCCATTGCCATCCAGCCACACATAAAACAACACATACACATACACACACACACACACACACACACACACCCGGCGAGGTAGTGCTAGGAAAAAAAAAAAAGTTGGGGTAAAGAGAGTGGTGAGAGTAATTGAGCTTGGAAAGGAGACGTGTGAGGAAGTACCAGGAGAGATTGAGTGCAGAATGGAAAAAGGTGAGAGCAAGTGACATAAGGGGAGTGGGGGAGGAATGGGATGTGTTTAGGGAAGCAGTGATAGCTTGCACAAAAGATGCTTGTGGCATGAGAAGCGTGGGAGGTGGGCAGATTAGAAAGGGTAGTGAGTGGTGGGATGAAGAAGTAATATTATTAGTGATAGAGAAGAGAGAGGCAGTTGGACGATTTTTGCAGGGAAATAATGCAAATGAGTGGGAGATGTATAAAAGAAAGAGGCAGGAGGTCAAGAGAAAGGTGCAAGAGGTGAAAAAGAGGGCAAATGAGAGTTGCGGTGAGAGAGTATCATTAAATCTAAGGAGGAATAAAAATGTTTTGGAAGGAGGTAAATAAAGTGTGTAAGACAAGAGAACAAATGGGGACATTGGTGAAGGGGGCAAATGGGGATGTAATTACAAGTAGTGGTGAAGTGAGAGGAGATGGAGTGAGTATTTTGAAGGTTTGTTGAATGTGTTTGATGATAAGAGTGGCAGATAAAGGGTGCTTTGGTCGAGATGGGAGAAGTGAGAGGGTCAGGGAGAATGATTTGGTAAACAGAGAAGAGGTAGTGAAAGCTTAGCGGAAGATGAAAGCTGGCAAGGCAGCAGGTTTGGATGGTATTGCTGTGGAATTTATTTAAAAAGGGGGTGACTGTGTTGTTGACTGGTTGGTGAGGATATTACATGTATGTATGGTTCTCGCAAACGAGGGAAAAAAAAAAAAAAAAAAAAAAAAAAAAAAAAATGGATCATGGTGAAAAGCCTGAGGATTGGGGGAATGCATGCACAGTGCCATTGTACAAAAGCAAAGGGGATACAGGTGAGTGTTCAAATTACAGAGGTAAAAGTTTGTTGAGTATTCCTGGGAAATTATATGGGAAGGTACTGATTGAGTGGGCAAAGGCATGTACAGAGCATCAGATGGGGGAAAAGCAGTGTGGTTTCAGAAGGAATGGAGGATGTGTGGATCAGGTGTTTGCTTGAAGAATGTATGTGAGAAATACTTAGAAAAACAGATGGATCTGTATGTAGTAGTTATGGATCTGGAGAAGGAATATGATAGAGTTGATAGAGATGTTTTGTGGAAGATATCAAGAATATATGGTGTGGGAGGTAAGTTGCTGGAAGCAGTGACAAGCTTTTATCAAGGATGTAAGGCATGTGTACAAGTAGGAAGAGTGGAAAGTGATTGGTTCCCAGTGAATGTCGGTTTGTGGCAGGGGTGCTGATGTCTCCATGGTTGTTTAATTTGTTTATGGATGGGATTGTTAGGGAGGTAACTGCAAGAGTTTTGGAGAGAGGGGCAAGTATGCAGTCTGTTGTGGATGAGAGCACTTGGGAAGTGAGTCAGTTGTTGTTCGCTGATGATACAGCGCTGGTGGCTGATTCAGGTGAGAAATTGCAGAAGCTGGTGGCAGAGTTTGGTAAAGTGTGTGAAAGAAGAAAGCTGAGAGTAAATGTGAATAAGAGCAAGGTTATTACGTTCAGTAGGGTTGAGGGACAAGTAAATTGGGAGGTAAGTTTGAATGAAGAAAAACTGGAGGAAGTGAAGTGTTTTAGATATCTGGGAGTGGATTTGGCAGCAGATGGAACCATGGAAGTGGAAGCGAGTCACAGGGTGGGGAGGGGGCTAAGGTTCTGGGAGCGTTGAAGAATGTGTGGAAGGTGAGAACGTTATCTTGGAGAGCAAAAATGGGTATGTGTGGAAAGGGAGCTGTAGTTTCAGTGCATTACACGACAGCTAGAGACTGAGTGTGAACGAATGGGGCCTTTGGTGTCTTTTCCTAGTGCTTCCTCGAGCACACGCAAGGGGAGGGGGGGGGTGCCATTTAATGTGTGGCAGGGTTGCAGCAGGAATGGATAAAGGCAGAATGTATGAATATGTACATGTATATATATATATATATATATTTTTTTTATACTGTTCGCCATTTCCCATATTAGCGAGGTAGCATTAAGAACAGAGGACTGAGCCTTTGAGGGAATATCCTCACTTGGCCCCCTTCTCTGTTCCTTCTTTTGGAAAATTAAAAACGAGAGAGGAGGATTCTTATTTTATTTTGCTTTGTCGCTGTCTCCTGTGTTAGCGAGGTAGTGCAAGGAAACAGACGCAAGGAAACAGACCAAAGGATGGCCCAACCCACCCACATACACATGTATATACATATACGTCGTCCACACACGCAAATATTCATACCTATAAATCTCACCGTATACATATATATACACACAGACATATACATATATACACATGTACATAATTCATACTGTCTGTCTTCATCCATTCCCATCGCCACCCCGCCACACATGAAATAACAACCCCCTTCCCCCAAATGTGCACGAGGTAGCGCTAGGAAAAGACAACAAAGGCCACTTTCGTTCACACTCAGTCTCTAGCTGTCATGTAATAATGCACCGAAACCACAGCTCCCTTTCCACATCTAGGCCCCACACAACTTTCCATGGTTTACCCCAGACGCTTCACATACCCTGGTTCAATCCATTGACAACACGTTGGCCCCGGTGTACCACATCGTTCCAATTCACTCTATTCCTTGCACACCTTTCACCCTCCTGTATGTTCAGGCCCCGATCACTCAAAATCTTTTTCACTCCATCTTTCCACCTCCAATTTGGTCTTCCACTTCTCCTCGTTCCCTCCACCTCTGACACATATATCCTCTTGGTCAATCTTTCCTCACTCATTCTCTCCACGTGATCAAACCATTTCAAAACACTCTTCTGCTCTCTCAACCACACTCTTTTTATTACCACACATCTCTCTTACCCTAACATTACTTACTCGATCAAACCACCTCACACCACATACTGTCCTCAAACATCTCATTTCCAGCACATCCAACCTCCTCCGCACAACTCTATCCATAGCCCACGCCTCGCAACCATATAACATTGTTGGAACCACTATTCCTTCAAACATAGCCATTTTTGCTTTCCAAGATAATGTTCTCAACTTCCACACATTCTTCAATGCTCCCAGAACTTTTGCCCTCTCCCCCACCATACGATTCACTTCCACTTCCATGGTTCCATCCGCTGCCAAATCCACTCCCAGATATCTAAAACACTTCACTTCCTCCAGTTTTTTTCCATTCAAACTTACCTCCCACATCCAGGCCCCACAGAAACTTTCCATGGTTTACCCCAGACTTTTCATATGCCCTGGTTCAGTCCATAGACAGCACACTGACCCTGGTATACCACATCGTTCCAATTCACTCTATTCCTTGCACGCCTCTCACCCTCTTGTATGTTCAAGCCCCAGTCACTCAAAACAATTTTCACTCCATCCTTCCACCTCCAACTTGGTCTCCTGCTTCTCCTTCTTCCCTCCACCTCTGACACATATATCCTCTTTCGTCAACCTCATTCTCTCCATATGTCCAAACCATTTCAACCCACACTCTTCTGGTCTCTCAACCACACTCTTTTTATTTCCACACATATCTCTTATCCTTTCATTACTTACTCGATCAAACCAACTCACACCACATATTATCTCAAACATTTCATTTCCAACACATCCACCCTCCTCCATCCAACCCTATCTACAGCCCATGCCTCGCAACCATACAATATTGTTGGAACTACCATTCCTTCAAACATACCCATTTTTGTTCTCCAAGATAACGTTCTCTCCTTCCACACAACCTTCATTGCTCCCAAAACCTTTACCCCCTCCCCCACCCAGTGACTCACTTTCGCTTCCATGATTCCATTCCCAATTAACTTGTCCATCAACCCTACTGAACCTAATAGCCTTGCTCTTACTCACAATTACTCTCAACTTTCTCCTTTCACACACTTTCAAGCTCAGTCACCAACTTCTGTAGTTTCTCACTCGAATCAGCCACTACAGCTGTATCATCGGTGAACAACAACTGACTCACTTCCCAGGCCCTCTCATCTCCAACAAACTGCATACTCGCCCCTCTCTCCAAAACTCTTGCACTTACCTCCCAACCCCCCTATTCATAAACAAATTAAACAACCATGGGGGGATCACATACCCCTGCCACAGACCGACCTTCACTGGGAACCAATCACTCTCCTCTCTTCCTACTCATAAACATGCCTTACATCCTCGATAAAAAATTTTCACTGCTTCTAGCAGCTTACCTCTCACACCATATACTATTAAGACCTTCCACAAAGCATATCTATTAACCCCATCATATGCCTTCTCCAGATCCATAAATGCTATATACAAATCCATCTGTTCTTGTAGATATTTTTCCCACACATTCTTCAAAGCAAACACCTGATCCACACATCCTCAATCACTTCTGAAACCACACTGCTCTTCTCCAATTTGATACTCTGTACATGCTTTCACCCTCTCAATCAATACCCTACCATATAATTTCCCAGGAATACTCAACAAATTTATGCCTCTGTAATTTGAACACTCACCTTTTTCCCCTTTGCCTTTGTACAGTGGCACTATGCACGAATTATGCCACTCCTCAGGCACTTCACCATGATCTATACATACACTGAATATCCTTACCAACCAATCAACAACACAGTCACCCCCTTTCTTAATAAATTCTACTGAAATACCATCTAAACCCGCCACCTTGCAGGATTTCATCTTCTACAAAGTTTTCACTATCTCTTTTCTCATAACCGAACCATTCTCCCTGACCCTCTCACTTTGCATGTCACCCTGACCAAAACACCCTACAACTGTCACTCTATCATCAAACCTTCAAATTATTCACTCCAACTCCTCACTTCATCACTACCTGTTATTACTTCCCCCCAGCCCGCCTTCACCGATGTTCCCATTTTTTCTCTTATCTTACAAACATAATTCACCTCCTTACAAAACACCTTTTAATTTTCCCTAAAGTTTAATGATACTATCTCACCCCAGCTCTAATTTGCCCTCTTTTTCAACCCTTGCACCTTCCTCTTGACCTCCTGTCATTTTTTTATACATCTCTCAGTCATTTGCACTCATTCCTTGTAAACATCGTCCACATGCCTCTCTTTTCTCTTTCACTAACAACTTTACTTCTTCATCCCACCAATCACTACCCTTTCTAACCTACCCACCTCCCACCTTTCTCATGCCACATACATCTTTTGCACATGCCATCAATGCTTCCCTAAATACATCCCATTCCTCAGCCACTCTCCTCACGTCATTTGCTCTCACCTTTTGCCATTCAACGCTCAATCTCTCCTGATACTTCCTCACACAAGTGTCCTTTCCAAGCTCACTTACATACTTAGAAAATTTAAAAGAAATTAGCTAGAGAATATGGGATGTGACAAAATCCAAAATACTGTATGTCAGTACTATCCATGTATCTCCTGCATGTCGTAGAAGATGACTAAGAAGGGTGGGGGACATCACAGACATTCTAAAACACATTCTAATATTGGAAATTTAGACAGAAGGCTTACCTATGTATGTTTCTCCATCTTCTGCATGAGAATCATCAGCATTGGCAGCCATCTGGGCAAGGGATTCGCGTTCTTCTAATTCTTCACTTGCCTGCATGGATGTACATAAAACCAGTGATAACAAAAGTATCTTACAAGCAAAGAACAGTCTGTCTATCAAGACCATTTCAAACATAATTACAAGTCTTGCTACATATGATGAAATAACACTATTTTGCTAAAAGTTACTATCTGCTAAATAAAAACGTTCTGTAGTCATATAACTAATAATTTTCACAAAAAGTTATTATAATTACTACAGTTCAATGATTCCAACACTGTGATTACTTACTCCCAAAAATTTCAGTTTGTTTTTTTCAATCTAATTTCAATCATATTAACTTATAATGCAACATCTGTATGACTTGCAATACGTACTGCAACTGACTGGGAAATATCTGATTTCCCATTCCTTGCAGTGCTCTCAAAACATGATAAGCATATAAAATAAATACAGAAATATAAAAATGAATATTAAGGAATCATTCTCTTACCTTTCTGAAAATAATAAGAGCTTTATATGGTAAATGCTATTTTCCATGAGATCTTACACTAATGGATTCACTGTCATGACTGAAGCTTTAGAATGTTCAGATCATGGATCAAGTACACATACTCGATCCCAAATCCAGAATGTTTGGGACCTGATAAATGCCAGATTTTAGAATATTTTGAACCTTCCACCCCTCAGTATTTCTAATGAGGAAGCACTGGCCTTCCTCACCCTTCACTAACCACATGGCTGTGGTGAGGAAAGCTTACTCATTTTGAATCCCACAGGGATGAAGTTATCAACCCTCTTGGTCCCAGGCACTTGCAGCTCATACAATTTACAAACTGCAAATGTCATTCCAACAGCAGTTACAACTATTACAGAAAAATGTTTTTCAAAAAAGGGAGGGGGGATAGCAGGTCAGTGTAAGAAAAAATGGATAAAAAATGCTCAAGGAGACTGTCTTTAAGAGAAAGGTTTTACAACTTTCAGAACCCACATTTCTCTCCTTTTCTGTTTGTCCAGCCTCCATGACAGCATAATCACAAAAAGGAGGAGGAGTTACAGTAAAAACTTCCAAATAAGGAGACTGAATCCAACAGCAAAAATAAATCCCTTAGTGGTGATCCAGAGGCCCACCCTTGGACAATCTGAGACTGCCAGAGAAATGACATCAGGAACCACCTTGGTTCCAGCTACTAGCAGCTCATACGATTTGTAGATCTTGGGCTTTAACCCAAAAGCTGACACAACTGGAACAGAAAAATATTTTTCAAAATATAAGAAAGAGGAGGGCAGGTCTGGGTAAGTAAACTTGGAAAAAATATCATGGGGAAACCACCTCAGGAAGATAAGGTTCATCAAATGTCAAAATTTGCAAATCTCTTCAATGCACTCAGTACTACAAGCATGAAGAGGTAAGAGGACCAAACCCAAAAGCTGAGATAAATAACTTCACTAATGATCCATATGAATACAAACATTACTTTTAGAGGAAGAATCACCAGAGTCACACAAGGTAGATCCACAACACAAGAACTCAGGTACTGGCAGATAAAAGTGGAAGGAGTAGGCCAAAAACTTTATTTGATCTCCTCTACCAAAAGGCTTCTAAATAATGCTAAGGTAGAGGACATATTCCTCACACCATGTACTCCACAAAAATTCCACGTGAGCCAATCAATAAATGTAGAGACATTTCTTCCTAAAAGATGTTTCTCCTGTTTGTTGGTGTGGAAGGGTGTTGAGAAGATGGAGTGCTAACCTGCAGCAAGAATACTCCTTATTCATGTAAGGATACAATGTATCATTGGGAGTACAATCTCATTCTTCAAAGAACTCACTCCAAAGGACATCAAGTTTCCCTGCTACTAGAAGAAGTGCAGCCTTGGGCTGCAGGAGCCTTCAGAAAGAGATCCTCAGAAACACATGGGTTTTTTCATAAATCTGTCCCAGGATTTTTTTTTTTTCTTTTCAGGAGTTATTTTCTTCTAAATTCACTAAAATTTGTGGTTCTTTATCTAACTTTATTCTACACAACAAATAGGTATCATTTATACTTTTCTACATATCAAATGTATATTCTAGATATCATATGCACTATCTACATATCTAAATATAATTTACACACAGAGAACATCACTAAGAAAGAACTTTTGAGTTCTGAATATGACTGCATTACTGTGGTTAGCATGTAACGTAAGCTTTCTGCCATGATCATGCACTTACACTCTGACAATTTGTGAGTAATGTTGATTTTTCACACCTGTTCCTCATTTCCTGCATCAGGGAGGCAGTGCCAGGAACAGATGAAGAAAAAGCCTCATTCATTTACATCCATTCTTTAGCTGTCATGAGTAATGCTCCAAAAGTAAAGTCCCGGTTCACAACCAGGCCCTACAAACCCTTGTGTAGTTTTCCCATGGTAGCTTCATATGTCCTGGTTCAACCTACTGACAGCACTACGATCTTTGTAATTCTATAACGTGCATGACATTCACCCTTGTACATGTTCAGGCCCAAAGCTCTCAGAATCTCATTCATCATCCTTCCATCACCAATTTGGTCTCCCCATTCTCCTTGTCCCCACCACTTCTAACACATATATCCTTTTTGTCAACCTCTATTCACTCAGTCTCTCAATATGTCCAAACCATTTCAGCACACCCTCTTCAGCTCTCCTAACCATACTCTGTTTTTTACCACACCTCTCTTACCCTATCTATACTTACTTCATCAACCATCCTCACACCACATAATGTCCTCAAACATTTCATTTCCAAGACACTCGCCCTCTTCCTTACATTCTCATCAATAGCCTATGTCTTACAACCATACAACACTCTTGGGACTACTATACCTTCAAAAATACCCATTTTTGTCCTTCCACACATTCCTTAATGCTCCCAGAATCTCTGAGCCCCACCCACCCCATAGTTCACCTCAGCTTCCATGATTCCCTTTGCTGCCATGTCTACTCCCAGGTACCTAAAACACTTCACTTCCTCCAAGTTTTCTCCATTCAAACTTACATTCCAACTAATCTGTCTCTTAACACTGCAAATCCTAATACGCTTGTTTTTACTCACAATCACTCTCAAGATTCTCCTTTCACACATTCTCCTTAGTACCATCTTTGGTAGATCTTATCTTCACACACACTGGCATGGATAATGAGAATAAAATATATGATACACTAACTGGAAGATGTGATCATGTAATGCTCAAGTATGACTGTGTGGAAATACTATGACATTAAAAGAGCAGAGGAGAGAGGGCATAATGATGAGATATAAGAATGGAAAAGAGCAGAGGTGAGAGAGGGCATAATGATGAGATATAAGAATGGAAAAGAGCAGAAGCGAGACAGGACTTAAAGATGAGATATAATCATCGATAATATACTATCTATCTATCTATCTATATTTCTGATGCTCATTCTCTTTGGGAACTCTCTCAAGTGGGTGACAAAAGCAAAATTCTCCATGATGAATGGTGAACTTTAATGCTGCTTCTTAACCTTTAGTGCCTCACCTTTAACAGGCCACTAAAAGAGGGCAACTCAAGTGCAGTGTTTTCAGAGGCTCTTACCTAACATTACTAATGACCACTACTATCTAAATGTGTCTAACTAATGCTCCAACCTACTTCTACACAGAGCTCAATAATTCTAATGGTAACACAGGCTGGAAAATGGAGTTCAGGAAACAGGGCTTTGTGGTGAGGGGTTCTGTGAAATCGAAATTGTAAGATAAGAGACTTTGGTACCTCAAGCCTAAAACACAAAGAGAACAGTAAGAAAGAGGTAAAATGGTATAATAAAAGATGCTGAAAAGCAGAGTAACTTTGAAATGTCCACTGACATTATTTACAGGTATAAGAGAGTATAGAACGAATGCCAGCAGGATAAGTAAGGAGGCACAAAGAAACTACGAAAAGAATATTGTGGACAAGGCAGGAGAAAATCCAAACTTTTCCAGAAATTCATCAGGAGTCAGTTGTTAGTTATGGAACAGCTAATCAGACTAAGAGATTCAGAGGGATACATTGTAAAGGATGATATAAGGACTTGTGAGGCACTGAATAACAAGTTCAAAGGAATTTTCACAGTGAAAGACACTAAAACCCCAACGCCAATGAGATGGAAAGTGGGGAGGAGGCTTTGGAAATCACTGAGATACCTTGCTGAGATATCTACAAAATGCTAAAAGAACTGAACCCATACAGGGCCCATGGTCCTGATGAAATTTCACTATATGAGCTAAAGATGTGCAATGATAAGCTAGATAAACCACATGACTTACTATTCAAGATAGCTCTTTAGAAGGTCTACAATCCTTTTTGCCTCCTATAAAAGAGCTCATCTTTCTCATTCTACACTCCAACTTTTGTGTTTTCTTCTTTTAGGTATATGTCTACAGCATGACTGGAGGACCAAAAAGGTCATGTCATTTAAACACTCTTCCTCTGTTTTGGTTCTCAGCTGGGTTTGTCTTGTGCTGCAGATATTTCATTGATCATATCCTCCCATTCTTACAAAAGTCTCTTATCTACTACCCTTCAATATCATTTCTCCACTAATACCCTACGGATCTAGGAATTAACTTCAGCATTATCTGTCTATCTAAATCTCTGATGCCCATTCCCCTTGGGAACTCCCTCAAAGGGGTGGCAACAGCAATCACAAGAGTTTCCAGGAAAGTAACCCTCACTGTAGGCAAGGGACCTCTGTAGTGCCACTGTATAAAAGCAAGAGGGACAAAAGTGAGCACTCAGATTCAAAGTCTAGGGGAATCATCCTTACTCTTTACAAGTCATTGGTGTGTCCCCATCTTGAGTGCTGTGTTCAGTTTGGACACATTATACCAGACATGCACATGTTAACTCATTCTCAATATATATCACTTATTTTCACATGTATATCTTTGTTTTTATATTGGGAAACAACATTTGAATAACTCACAAGCTCTAAATCTTTTCATCCACCATATCTCTGGGCAAATCAACCATCAATTCTAGCATTATATCACTGACATGAAAGAAACTGGTACATTTTCTATATGTATCTTTTGCTTTTATATGTACTTCTTTCATTCATAATGGGGAACAGATACTCTGATCTTCCACTTCCAATCCCTCCTCATCCACTTGTCAACCATTCTCCTTAGGATTTATAAGTTAACTTTAGCATTATGACGCAACTACATAAAGTATGTTTGGTCCCATTTTTACATACATACAGTATTTTCATATCCATTTCTTTCAAATCATCTTAAAATAAAATTTGAAGCCCTTGTTTCTGTGCATAATATGATCAACTTTTAGCAACAACCATAGTGCATGGGTTAAACAGTGCTACTCACTGCTTTCCTCTATCAAACAGCATATTTTGTTAGCAGAAGGGGAAATCAGTCCAACCAAGCCAAATGTGCCAGGCAATTCAAATACCATATATCAATGAAGCATAAAGTAATATTCTGACTTCGTTCATTAAAATACCTAACAAAATTTGTTTTCTTAATTACTCTATAAAGAAGTCTTATAAAAAATGATAGAGGAAACATCTTTAAATACAACACAAAGAACTCTAACCTTTGGAATATTTGAAACAACTTCATACATGATTCCTGTTTCATAGAGGGTATTAGCAGAACCAATGAAGGATTTTACAAACTTGCTGGTTAAGGACTGTTTCTTGTAAATATTAACTGCAAGTCGCTTCCTTAACACTAGATCCATGGGTGCTGGATGGGATAATCTGACTACAGCTTTTGCAATCAGGTAGACTCTTTCATCACCTGAGAAAAAATTCAGTTTTTACAGATATGATGGTTATAAGCACACACACACACACACACACACACACACACACAAACACACACACACAAACAAATATCCCAGAGCAATATACAATGATTATAGTGGAGGAATAACCATGATGGTACATGAAGCCATATAATACATGAGTCTCAGATATGGTAACAGTACTGATACTGGGGAATTTTAATCATAAAGAGACATTAGAGAGAGTATGAATTCTTATGGTGACAGGGTGTCATGGAGACAAATATTTAGAGAGTGTATAGGAAAATTTTATATACTAACATGTAGCACCGACACAGTTGCCCTACAATTTTCACCTAAATGATAACGCCTTGACCAGGTAACAGGGGACAGTCTGTGACCTCATCTGACCTAACACTCCTCAAAGAATGTATTTGATGACCCATCCTACACAACTGTGACTGGGTGTCATGGAGACACAAATATTTAGAGTGCATACAAGAAAACTTTGTATACTAACATGTTGCAGCACTCACATGGTTGCCCCACAATTTTCACCTTAAGGACAACACCTCGACCAGGAAGCAGAGGACACAATCCTCAAAGAATGTGTTTGGTGGCTCATTCAACACATCTGTACCTGCAGTATTTATCCCTAACACCAACTCTCGATGTTAGCGGTAGCAGATCAAAAGCTGGCACTGTAATTATAGATGATCTGACCCTTACTATAAGAAACGCTACTCTTATGGACTTAACCTCAAGTCCATTAGCATGGAGAAGGTCAGGAACCTGCAACACTTGGCTTCAATGTCTCTAATTCCTTGTGGGAATAGCTACCCCTCACAGACTTGACCTCACCACCTCTTAAATACCCGGGTATCAGTAAAGCAAAGCAGTCAGGAATTTGACTCACCACTAGAAAATATGTGAACCACTCCAGTACCTGAAATCTCAGCAATGAAAATTCAGACTCAAGCTGCCCTTTGGTGTCTCTATCAGTAGATGATCCAACATGACTCTTGACGTTTTAATCTTCCTGGTAGGTTTCATTGTGGAGCTGCATCCCCAAAGTCTACCTTCAGCAGATCTTGGTGGGACCTCCACATATCCTATGGGAGTCCCATGTCGACTTGACATCCACGAACTTCTCCCACGTCTTCCTACTTCACTGACGCCTACCATCACTAGCCCCCTTCCAAGCCTGTATCATATTACTCGTCCTACCTTACTTTAACTCTTCCTCACCATCACCCTGCACCTCCAGTAGCTCACTGCCCTCTGTTACTTCACCTTGTATATCCTATCCAATGAAATGTTGTTGTTATTTAACGTGTTTCCATGCCCTCTCAGTTTTACCACTCCAACAAATCCTAGAAGAATACCTACTAAAATGCCTATAAAAAAAGATGAAAGGTATTGATAAACCATCATTGCTAGAGTGCATCTTTATGCACATATCTTCATTCATAATAGCATGGATATTGAAAGTATTATATATGATACACTAAGTGGAAAAAATTGTGATGTAATGCTAAAGTTTGACTATTGTAAACGAGGATGATAAATGGTCAGAGATGAGACAAGAACTAAAATGAAGATAAAATCAAGAAATTACAAAAAAAACCTTAACAATTTCCATAGTAACACAGACTGGGAAATGAAGTTCAGTAGCCAATAACTTGGGCAGTGTGATGAAAGATTCTGTGAAATTTATAACGAAGGAGTAGGAATATGGATAACTCTAGCCTTGAAAACAGAGGAAATGTCAAGAGAGAGAAAAGAATGTTTTAATTGATGTCAACAAGCAGAGAAGCTTCGAGATGTGCACTGATGAAAATATAGGCAGTACTCTAGGCAACAATCACTTGTAAGACATAAGAGAGCAAGCAGCAAGTATAGCAGAATAAGAAAGGAAGAACTAAGAAACTTTGAAAAAAAAAAAAAATTGGGACAAGGCAAGTGAAAATTTAAAATCTTTAAAAAAATTTGAATTTTAGTGGCATCCATTGCTATCTGGTGGTACTCAGAGTTTAAGACTTTAAGGATACAGGCAATTTTCCTAACCACTGAAATTTTGCCAAACTAAGCCATACTCCGTTTTTTCTTTTTCTTAAGAACTATAGGTTTTTCTGAACCACAGACTACTGGATTAAAGAGATTTCACTGCATAACAAAGTACAAAGTACAGAGTTATAAAGAGAGTTTGAGTGACATACAAATGCAGAGGTACACAGACCCAAGGTCCAAGTAAGGTGGTCTGGCATGAAGTGAGAGTATGGAGAAATCTAATCACTGACACAGGAACTAATAAATATGGAAAGGGGAGCATCCATTTCAATGAGACAGACAATCAAACATTTACATATGGAAACTTGTGCACAGATATACAATTCAAAATACTATTTGCTTTATTCACATTAGAGTTCAGTATAATATGTCATAAAACATTCATACTTTATGCTCTATCACTCTATTGACAACATTCTGAATCCAATTTACAGCACTACTTGGTGGAACAAATCTTGCTTTGCTCTGAATTTTTGTTTTGACACTTTCCATACATGCCAATTTCTAACAGAGAAGCATTCCATATCAAAATCTTAAAAAGGTGCATTATGAGAAATAAAGGTATCATACTTGGTGTGATTCTGTTGAGGTACATGTTGTCATGGATAGAGGAGTCCCAGGATGCTACTGCACATACATCTTTTTCATAGCACTTTACAATAGGGAGTTGGAAGAATTTGTTGCAGTTTTCCTTTGGAATAATGGCATTGTTTCCAGCTAAAGTCAAGTTGTCTCCACACCCTTGCGTTGAAAAGTCATCAGCTGAAGAAAACAAAGAGTTTTTAGTAATCTAAAATACTCCATTCTTAAATTTATGGGATGAATTAGACACATACAGCCTCTGAACTCATACCCAGTGTGTTACATGAAAACATGAACTTCCACACTTATAACAGCTTTTTACTTTTTCTATTTCACACATAAAGTTGATTTGCCAACAGAGATCAGTGTCACCATCTATACCAACTCTGTACATGGAATGCTTCCAATGCATCCAAAACCCAATTAATCCTTTATCATCTTTATCAAAACCATTTCTAACCCTATCAATCATTAAACAAGACCTATCACTCTCTTATGTAATCTACCCCTCTTCATGTGCCTCTTACTTTACTACTTTGCATAATCCTTACCAACCAACATGTCCCATACATTCTGCACAACTATACCATCCTAAAAGACTTGCATACATGTGTCTTTCCCATGCCTTTACACCACATAACCTTCAATATCTTTCTTCAGCCTAT
Source organism: Panulirus ornatus (assembly GCF_036320965.1). Lineage (NCBI taxonomy): Eukaryota > Metazoa > Arthropoda > Malacostraca > Decapoda > Palinuridae > Panulirus > Panulirus ornatus. The sequence goes on from NC_092237.1 coordinate 48,966,096, forward strand.
CTATCCCCTTAAATCTGAATATGCTAAGTAAGTTACCCAACTCTACAATGCTCATTTTTTACCAAACCTTTCTAATATGCAGTTGGACTTCAAATCAATGAATCAGCAGAGGAACGAGTACTCCAAAGAAGCTTCTTGTACACTATGCTTAAATTTTTCCAATCCACCAGAATTTTCCATGACCTTCAATTCTTCTCTCTAGCATGAATCTACTTTAACCTTCAGCTTGCTTTTTTATTACTATTCTTACTAAACTACTACTGATAAGCATCTAAACTCATCCACAACTTCCACTTCTTCAGCAAATAGATTAACTGTACACAGTAATCTCTTATCCCTTTCTAAGGCCGTTTGACCCCCTACAGACTGCATACTCGTCCCTCTCTCCAAGATCCTTGCATTTACCTCCCTCACAACCCCATCCAAAAACAAATTAAACATAAGGATATCACACATCCCTACCAAGGACCTACAATCACCTGGAACTGTTCATCCTCCTCTCTACCAACTCTTGCACATGCATTACCAACTCTTACACAACATTAAACTCCTGACAAAAGCTACTCACTGCTTAGTACCTTTCTTCCCACACTGAATATCTGTAAGACCTTTCACAAGACATCTCTATCTACCATAACATAAGATTTCTCTAAATCCACAAGTAACACTTACAAATCTTGTTTCTCTAGCATTTCTCACATATTCTTTAAAGCAAACATCTAATCAAAACATCCACTACAACTCCTGAAACCACAATGTTCCTCCCTAATCTGATGCTCTGTTCATGCCTTCACCCTCTCATTCACCACTCTCCCATACAACTTACCAGGTACAATGAACAAACTTTATCTTATTCATTTTATCATACATCATCGCTGTTGCCAGTATTAATGAGGTATAGCGCCAGGAAACAGATGAAGAAAGACCCATCCACTCATATGCATATATACACACATACATGCACATAGGGGTTAGGGGAGAAAGAATACTTCCCATGTATTCCCTGTGTGTTGTAGAAAGCAACTAAAAGGGGAGGGAGGGGGGCCTGGAAATCCTCCCCTCCAGTTTTTATTTTTCCAAAAGAAGGAACAGAGAAGGGGGCCAAGTCCTCTGTTCTTAACGCTTCCTCACTGATGCGGGAGATAGCAAATATGTATGAAAAAAATATATATACCCTAGCATGAGCCAGGTACCCATTATATCAACCAAACCCTAGTGGTGGATGAACAGCAGGGCTGACTGTGGACTGACTGCCACATCCAAGATTCGAATATATGCACTCGAAGTCTTTTAGATATTCAATATTCCATATGTCCATATCTTTAAGGCCACAATCTGACAGACTGTAAAAACAGCATTCTCATTGCTGGTCATTTTTGCCCTGAACATCCAGTTATTTCATGAGTTTTTGTCGGACAGAATGCTGTCTTACTTAAGTCCAGAGTGACAAGCACTTGGGAGCAGCTCAGTCAATCAACATTAACCATCATATCCCAAGTCTAGCTGAGAGGCAGTATAATGAATAATTCTGGTGACATCTTGTCAGAACACGAGAAGTGCTTTTTACCATGTTTTTTGGCATTTTTTGCTCCTATGAAAACAAGCTGGCCCATTGGCACTTTAGGCTCTGCATGTAAACTGGCTGTGAATGAATGGGAAAAATGGGAAAATTAAGTAAAAAAAAAAAAAAAAAAGTGGCATAATACACGCTTGGTTAATGTTACATATCTTACACAGAAATATGTATAAGCACCTATGACTGAGCCACCATGCAAGTGTGGGTGTTTCATCAAGATCAGTGTAGATGAAATTAGTGATTTTTGATGAATTCTGGAAGATGGGTCATTTTGATGGACAACATGCTTTCTTTTCTCCTCAGCTATGAAGCTTTCAGGAAGTTAAACATTCCATTGTCAATGATAGGTCCAGTCGCACACTGCATAAGACATCCCATATTGTCACAGGTAATTATGATATTTGTATCCAATGCATGCTAAACCATTTACAGTGCTCAGGGAATCACATAACACCATGCACAAACTGTTCTTGGCAAGGAGAGTTGCAATGGAAGTGTGGACAGTGACAGATATGGAAAGGAGAGTGCCAGTAAGATAACCAGTGAAGAACATATGCAATAGGGTCAGGAACACATGGAAAGCATGCCCGCTCTCAAGTCACCACAGCAAGTCTCATTATTTCTAACTGTTACGACTTGTATTTGAATGGCTAAAAGACAATCCTCTGTAAAGTGAACCTGTGAACAATCATCATCATGATGTGTTTAACAATAAATTTAACACTGGTTTTTGAACTGCCAAAAAGTGACACATGTGATGAGTGTGAAAAAATAGACATGGATATGCATGCCCTTAAGGATAACAGTAATAGTGCCTATAAACAATAGATGGAAGTAAAAAAATAATATCACTTACTGTAACCGAAGGCCACCCAAGATATCCTGAAATCATGCTAAAACAATGACAACAACACTGTTGCAACTATACAGATCTGCAGCAAGCTTTGCCAACCCTAAAACTATCTAGAGGCATTCCGTAATACAAATGGAAGCTGTGGATTTATGACTTTGTAAACAATATTATAAAAACTGGCTTTGCATCCATGTATTTGTGCAATGAAACAGCAACTAAACTCAGGTCTAATGAAGCTGCCAGTTGTTTGAACTAATATGTTCCAAGCCTAAACAGTAACATACAGGAAAAATAACCTGTTATTTTGAATCAAAAATGATTTATGGAGGACACTTTAACACAACTAAATATCATTCTATGGTGCCAGGCCATTTAAAAGTACCTCCTTTGCAACCGAGATTTTGCCCAAATGTGTATAAAACAGCAATGTGTTCAGCAAGGCATACTATATATATATCATAAATTAAGTCACATTCAAAGTAGGGCCTCTCAGATAAGTTAAGCTTAACAAGTTGATGGTTCTATGCTACAATCATTACATCATTACACAAAAAAAAAGCAGTGAGCAGCAGCTTCAAGATTGGGAATACGTTTCTGTTTAGTAATGACTATAAGCTAGGTTTCACAATGGCAATTAGTTATCATCTCAGTTTATTAAGTTCAAACTGCAAAAGAGAACAATAACCAGGTAAAACCCTGACACTTTCTACAAGGCACAAGGCACATACCTGCAAAGTACAAAAAATCATTCCAGCAATCCAGAGAAAAGGCCTAAGACCCAAAAGCCTTCTTTACACTTATGCCAGCACTGTGCAATCAGTGGTTCAAGAACCTAATCATACAACAAGAGAGTAATCCAGGTCGGAGGAGTAAAATCTGATGATCCTGGTAACAATGTGGATAATCCTGACAATGATGTTCCAGAGTTTTAATAATTTAAGAAACCTTCATCCCCTCATCTACCCATGACTTGAAACATAAGCGATAGTAAGTACAAACTGTAGCATGCAACTGTCATTTATGTTGATATTCTACGCATATTATCAAATGATGTGTAAGGTATGCATACTTGAAAAATTAATGTTACTGTGGGGAAAATAATATTCTAGGTGAAGGTCACCTGCTGTATACAGTGCCATCTATAGTATGGAGCTGGAGTGGTACTCTCATTACATTTATTCATATTACATTCTTATGATGCATAGGACAGACTTACTTGTAATCTAAATGTTACTAGTGGCCAAATAATACCTGGGTTAAGACTGTGAGGTGTGTTCTGTGTAGTGTATTTGCCATAATTTACAGTGTTACCACATCTTAACATACCATAAATCGACACATCCTAAGTAACAGCATTGTAGTGCCGACCCCATTCAAATATTTCAGTATTTGGTCATGTCACGAACAATCATGATTTGAAAAACTTTGGAGACAATTTTCTCAAAACTAGATCTGACAGAGTTTGTCCTTATGGTTTGCAACACCTCACATAAGTCTTTCACATAAAACACATCAGCAAAATTGTAATCCATGTATCTAAAGATATCTTCAACCACTCCAGGATACAAAACAAAATTCAACCTTCTGGAAACTTGCTAACAGTTCCCATCCTGAAGCACCCAACTCCCATTCCCTTATTACCCCATATCACTGCTATTATCAGTGCCATAACTCCTTAAAATATTATCCAAAACACTGTCATGTCATCCCACTCCCATACATATAGCACAACTTTAGATATAATGCATCCTCTATCACACTGTAAATAAACCTCAGAAAACACATCTGGATGGCTTCAACAAACCACAACCTCAATCCTGCATTTGACACCATGCCCACCATATCCCATTACTTAATACTATCCTCCACAGAAATAATCAAAACTAGTTAGCCAAATTCATAAGTGGCCAATAAGTGAACGTGATTCACAATGGCTTCACCTCTAAAATCTACAAGCTCTACAACAGTGACACCAAGGAAGCAGTTCTTTCACCAAACCTCTTCAATATCTTCCTACATCAACACCTCTCGCAGACCAGTGTGAAAGTCCTCTAATATGCAGATGATTCCCTATGACATCGCAACACAATTATTCTAATCAAAAAACAAATATCAAACATGCAATCCTACATCACACAATCAGAAAACTACAGCTCTCAAACAGAATGTGTGTGGCAAACAAATGTGTGTGTCAAAAGAAATCCACCATCACTTTCATAAACTCAAGACAGACATGAATTCAACCTGCACCTCCCAAAAGACTGAATGGTCAACCAGTCCAACTCATTGTGCTTCCATGCATACTTAACATCACTCAAAAACATACATGGGATTCACATACACATATTAATCAGCCACAGAACACTAATTGGCATCATTTCTAGACATGAAAAAGAATCCTTCAATATCCTCTACAATTAACTCCTTTTCTCCACTCATAATTATGCCTTAACTATCCATCATGTGAAACTCAAATGTACCAAGCTACAAACTACTCAAAATAAGGCACTCACAAATCACCAGCTGCCTAACAGCTACAAACATTCAACACCTGTACAACAAAACAAAAATACTTCCACTACCATGTCATTTCAACAAGCTCAGCATTCAGTTCTTTGAAACAGTACTAATTCCCTCCTACACAAGCTAACTCCAAGTACAAATAAAAAGTTTACTCTTGCTTTATAATCTAACAACTGAAATAAAAAAGATTACCCCTTCTTCATAATTCAATAACCTATGCACAATATGAAAAATATGATTCTTAAGATCACAGCTTCTCCTACTTCTAAAAACAATAAAAATTACTATCTATGGCCAGCAAGGTCCTGCTAAATTACATCATTAATAACAATGGATCATTACCACTGCCATTAGTGCCTCAAGGACTACTAACTTGCTTAGAGTATATTGAGCATGCATGCCAGGGCAGGAACTTCCCCCATTGTGTTATATGAGTAAGTAACATTCCATGATTCTTTCCCAGTACATAGTGTAGCTGCTTGTGACATAGGGCATCTCTACATATTGATAAAGAGCACCTTCCAATTCAAAAGAGGACAGGAAGAATCAACCAATACAAATAAGGCTAAAATCCTTACACTAAACCATACATGCTTGGCTTGAGTCCCCTGAGGGTTAAAAGATTAACAGGAATTCTTTTTGAATGGGGAGAGATTTAAGGATAGCACATAATCTATAGGCTTAGGATGAAATATAAAGAGACTGACTATTCCTCCTCCAATCAGTATCATGCAAATCAGCCTCTATCATAAAGGCTGTACACACCAGCCTTAAGCTGTTTTGACCCATATAAAAATAATTCTGCAGAAGCTGGTGACTGAGTTTGGTAAAGTGTGTGAAAGAAGAAAGTTAAGAGTAAATGTGAATAAGAGCAAGGTTATTAGGTACAGTAGGGTTGAGGGTCAAGTCAATTGGGAGGTAAGTTTGAATGGAGAAAAACTGGAGGAAGTAAAGTGTTTTAAATATCTGGGAGTGGATCTGGCAGCGGATGGAACCATGGAAGCGGAAGTGAATCATAGGGTGGGGGAGGGGGCGAAAATCCTGGGAGCCTTGAAGAATGTGTGGAAGTCAAGAACATTATCTCGGAAAGCAAAAATGTGTACGTTTGAAGGAATAGTGGTTCCAACAATGTTGTATGGTTGTGAGGCGTGGGCTATGGATAGAGTTGTGCGCAGGAGGGTGGATGTGCTGGAAATGAGATGTTTGAGGACAATGTGTGGTGTGAGGTGGTTTGATCGAGTAAGTAGTGTAAGGGTAAGAGAGATGTGTGGAAATAAAAAGAGCATGGTTGAGAGAGCAGAAGAGAGTGTGCTAAACTGGTTTGGACATATGGAAAGAATGATTGAAGAGCTGTTCACAGAGAGGTTTATATGAGTAAGAAACATCCATGATTCCTTTCCCAGTACATAGTGTAGCTGCTTGTGACATAGGGCATCTCTACATATTGATAAAGAGCACCTTCCAATTCAAAAGAGGACAGGAAGAATCAACCAATACAAATAAGGCTAAAATCCTTACACTAAACCATAATGCTTGGCTTGAGTCCCCTGAGGGTTAAAAGATTAACAGGAATTCTTTTTGAATGGGGAGAGATTTAAGGATAGCACATAATCTATAGGCTTAGGATGAAATATAAAGAGACTGACTATTCCTCCTCCAATCAGTATCATGCAAATCAGCCTCTATCATAAAGGCTGTACACACCAGCCTTAAGCTGTTTTGACCCATATAAAAATAATTCTGCAGAAGTTGGCGACTGAGTCTGGAAAAGTGTGAAAGGAGAAAATTAAGATTAAATGTGAATAAGAGCAAGGTTAGCAGGTTCAGCAGGGCTGAAGGACAAGTGGGTTGGGATGTTAGTTCGAAAGGATAAAAATTGGAGGAAGTGAAGCATTTTATTTATAAAATAAAAATAAGAGCAAGGTTATCAGGTTCAGTGGGGCTGAAGGACAAGTGAGTTGGGATGTTAGTTTGAAAGGATAAAAATTGGAGGAAGTGAAGTGTTTTCAATATCTGGGAGTGGACTTGGCAGCAAATGGAACCATGGAAGCAGAAGTGACATACAAGGTGGGTGAGGGAGCAAAGGTTCTGGGAGCATCTAGGAGCACTGAGGAATATATGGAAAGAGAAGTCGTTACCTGAAAAGGCAAGAATGGGTACATTTGAAGGTATAATAGTTCCAGCGAAGTTATATGGATGCAAGACATGGGCTACGGAGGAGAGTGGATGTTATGGATATAAAATGCTTAAGGATAATATGCAGTGTTAGGTGGTTTCACTGGGTAAGTAATATAAGGGGAAGAGGGAGAGGAGAGGAAACAAGAAGAGTGTGGTTGAGAGAGCTGAAGAGAGTGTGCTAAACTGGTTTGGACATATGGAAAGAATGATTGAAGAGCTGTTCACAGAGAGGTTTATATGAGTAAGAATTGGTGGGGACAAGGAGAAGGGGAAGACGATAATGAAGATAGAAAGATGGAGTGAAAAAGAATTTGAGTAATTCGTGCCTAAACATGCAGGAGGGTGAAGGCATGCTTGGGAGAGAGAGAAATGAAACTATATAGTTTAGAGGGGTGGACATGCTGTCAATGGACTGAACCTTACTTTATGCATAGACTTTTTTTATCATGGTATTCCTGATCACCAGTCCTTATTCAGCACAGAACTTAACAAGCTGAACATCGTTTTCATTTACACTTGGTACCCTATGCCCCCTAATTATAACCTCAACTGACTTATCACTCACATCTGGATCAAACAACCCAACGTTAATACTCTGAAAAATGAGCCAACTTGGCAGTAATTTTCTGTTTTCTGTTTTAAAAAAGGTAGGATTCTTGAATCTCAATCCTTACTCTGTATTCAGTATTTTAACTCATACTACAGGTCAAGTTTCAAAAATCAGAACTTCTAAAAAGTGAAAATCCCAAAAATCGATAGCCCAGTTGATTCATGATCATTCCACTTTGGGTCATGTGTTTCCAGAGTTGACTACTTTGTTAACCACTCGCTGCCAAAGCATATGCCATTGTTTGCACTGTCTAAAGACATTGTAGCAAAGCTCCATACTTTCATCAGTTAACTGTGTAATAATCAAAAGAATTCTGCCCTTTTAAAGGCATCCAAAAAGCATTTGTGTGATGGTACTGAGTGTAATATTGAAAAGTATATTGCATTTACCATTATGAAGAAAGTGGAAATATTACTAAAAATAGTTAAAGGTGTGGTGCAGCATCACCTGTCTTACAGTGCTGTTTACAAAACCTTATGTCATATCAAGAGCCAGAGTTTAAAGCTGTTATGGCATCGCTAATCATAAGTGTCCTATATCAGGTCATTCAACCGTAAGTCTTCCATATAGCTAGTTCAAACAAAAATGAATTAACATTATTTTATTTATTTATTTATTTTGCTTTGTCGCTGTCTCCCGCGTTTGCGAGGTAGCGCAAGGAAACAGACGAAAGAAATGGCCCAACCCACCCCCATACACATGTATATACATACACGTCCACACACGCAAATATACATACCTATACATCTCAAAGTACAAATATATATACACACACAGACACATACATATATACCCATGCACACAAATCACACTGTCTGCCTATTCATTCGCATCACCACCTCGCCACACATGGAATACCATCCCCCTCCCCCCTCATGTGTGCGAGGTAGCGCTAGGAAAAGACAACAAAGGCCCCATTTGTTCACACTCAGTCTCTAGCTGTCATGCAAATTAACATTATACAGTACCTATTTCTGAGCCACCTCTGTGTGAATTTAGAGGAGAATGAATTTTAGGTAAGTATTTATTTATCTATTTTGCTTTGTCGCTGTCTCCCGCGTTAGCGTGGTAGCGCAAGGAAACAGACGAAAGAATGGCCCAACCCACCCACATACACATGTATATACATTCACGTCCACACACGCAAATATACATACCTATACATCTCAATGTACATATATAAATATACACACACAAACATATACATATATGCACATGTACATAATTCATAGTCTGCCTTTATTTATTCCCATCGCCACCTCGCCACACATGGAATAACAACCCCCTCTCCCTCATGTGTGCGAGGTAGCGCTAGGAAAAGATAACAAAGGCCACATTCGTTCACACTAAGTCTCTAGCTGTCATGTTATAATGCACCGAAACCACAGCTCCCTTTCCACATCCAACTTTCCATGGTTTGCCCCAGACGCTTCACATGCCCTGGTTCAATCCATTAACAGCACATCGACCCCAGTATACCACATCGTTCCAATTCACTCTATTCCTTGCACGCCTTTCACCCTCCTGCATGTTCAAGCCCCGATCACTCAAAATCTTTTTCACTCCATCTATCCACCTCCAATTTGGTCTCCCACTTCTCCTTGTTCCCTCCACCTCTGACACATATATCCTCTTGGTCAATCTTTCCTCACTCATTCTCTCCATGTGACCAAACCATTTCAAAACACCCTCTTCTGCTCTCTCAACCACACTCTTTTTATTTCCACACATCTCTCTCACCCTTACATTACTTGCTTGATCAAAACACCTCACACCACATATTGTCCTCAAACATCTCATTTCCAGCACATCTACCCTCCTGTGCACAACTCTATCCATAGCCCACGCCTCGCAACCATATAACATTGTTGGAACCACTATTCCTTCAAACATACCCATTTTTGCTTTCCGAGATAATGTTCTCAACTTCCACATATTCTTCAAGCTCCCAGAATTTTCGCCCCCTCCCCCAACCTATGATTCACTTCCGCTTCCATGGTTCCATCCGCTGCCAGATCCACTCCCAGATATCTAAAACACTTTACTTCCTCCAGTTTTTCTCCAATCAAACTTACCTCCCAATTGACTTGATCCTCAACCCTACTGTACCTAATAACCTTGCTCTTATTCACATTTACTCTTAACTTTTTTCTTTCACACACTTTACCAAACTGTCACCAGTTTCTGCAGTTTCTCACATGAATCATCCACCAGCGCTGTAGCATCAGCGAATAACAACTGACTCACTTACCAAGCTCTCTCATCCACAACAGACTGCATACTTGCCCCTCTTTCCAAAACTCTTGCATTCACCTCCCTAACAACCCCATCCATAAACAAATTAAACAACCATGGAAACATCACACATCCCTGCCGTAAACCTACATTCACTAAGAACCAATCACTTTCCTCTCTTCCTACACGTACACATGCCTTACATCCTCGATAAAAACGTTTCATTGCTTCTAACAACTTGCCTCCCACACCATATATTCTTAATACCTTCCACAGAGCATCTCTATCAACTCTATCATATGCCTTCTCCAGATCCATAAATGCTACATACAAATCCATTTGCTTTTCTAAGTATTTCTCACATACATTCTTCAAAGCAAACACCTGATCCACACATCCTCTACCACTTCTGAAACCACACTGCTCTTCCCCAATCTGATGCTCTGTACATGCCTTCACCCTCTCAATCAATACCCTCCCATTTAATTTACCAGGAATACTCAACGAACTTATACCTCTGTAATCTGAGCACTCACTTTTATCCCCTTTGCCTTTGTACAATGGCACTATGCAAGCATTCCGCCAATCCTCAGGCACCTCACCATGAATCATACATATATTAAATAACCTTACCAACCAGTCAACAATACAGTCACCCCCTTTTTCAATAAACTCCACTTCAATACCCTCCAAACCTGCTGCCTTGCCGGCTTTCATCTTCCACAAAGCTTTTACTACCTCTTCTCTGTTTACCAAATCATTTTCCCTAACCCTCTCACTTTGCACACCACCTCGGCCAAAACACCCTATATCTGCCACTCCATCATCAAACACATTCAAGAAACCTTCAAAATACTCACTCCATCTCCTTCTCACATCACCACAACTTACTTAGGTAAGTATTATACAATATTTTCAGTAAATATTCATATTACAAACAAATAACATTTAGAGCTGCATTAGGTATACCAAAGACTATAAAAACTATAATAACTATGGATCACAATATGTTGGCCCAAGTTTCTAAAGTCAGTAAAATTCCAAAATTTGAACATTCTTGGTTTTAAGTATTGTGGACTTTCAAAACTCTACCCGCATTAGCATGCCATTAAGCTTACAAAAACAACTTCACATGGAGTAGCTTAATTACTGTATACATATTTATACAGTCACTGCCTCTAAAACTTAAATTCTTAGAATCAAATAAAGTCAGAACATCAAACATGATGCACATGTTAAATGAAATGCTCTGAATCAAAATGCATTTCCTATTGTAGTATTATCTGTATATAACATATTTTCTAAAAAGCCTCAAAAAAAATCATGGACAATGAAAGAAACTGTTTGGAAATAATGATGTCTTTGACACTGATAAAACTATCCATTTTTCCAAACTAATTCAATTCATAATTACCCATGCAAATCATGTCCTTAACAGTCTTTTCTAACATTCCAAATCATCTACTTTCTTTACTTTCATAATTTACGACTTGTTTAAGCATTTTCAATAAAACATTCCACAATGTTAATCTATAGTCTTTCTTCTTTTGTGCTATCATCTCTTCAAAAGCCATAATGAAGGCTAAAATGGTTATAGAAACATTCAAAACTCCAAACACCAACAAACCAAGTTCCTGTCAGTCATCAAACAAACAGACCTCAAATAAAGCATCGATCCCTAAAAGCAACTTGCGGACATTACCATATTCCTAAGATATGCTGACTTTTCATTGTCACTCAAGCCAGGAGACAACAACAAAAACACCATTCAATACCTATGACATAATATGAAAAACTTTTAGGGAGAAATGTAATACTACTATGCTGACTATGATCCACAACTACTGCATCTATTCCACATGCAGTACAAAAACTTGCAGTTTTACACTCCTCTTATCCTGCATGTTTACGATTCTAAGGTGCTCCAGGTGGCATCACAGGAAGAAATCACATGCCAATACTAAAAATCCCCATTCCTCACATAAAACAGACTTCATTTTCAATAAACATTTAAGAAATCAATGCTGAAAACAATTTTCCTCTAATATTCTGATGTATTTACCTGTTGATCAAGGTACATCCTTCTTCGTTTCAAGGCCTCACTCCATCTCTCTCTAAGAACACTAAGATCTTCTTCTGTGTATGAGTCAAGTTGTCTCTGGCATTTCAAACGACCACATACTGACCCAATGCTGATATTCGTAATAGCCTGGATGGAGGTTTAAAATTACTTTAAAAAACTACTGAGTAAAAATTCACATATTTACTAAGTCATTTATAAAAATTCACACATTTAATAAGTCATTTATAAAAAATACCCTATTTCTATGTATCTATAATCAGGTTTAACAATGACAGTAAATTCAATAAAAATGGGGATTTTCTTGAGAAACACCGAAATATCAAGCTGTCACCCACACAGCATTGCTTAAATCAAATCAATCCTCTATGTGTGGAAAGAGACAAAATTATCTGTGAGGGCAAAAATGGATATGTTTGAGGGAATAGTTGTTCTACAATATCATATAGATGTGAGGCATGAGCTATAAATAAGGCTATGCAAAGGAGGGTGTATATTTGTTGGAAATGAAATGTTTGAGGGCAATATGTGGTGTGAGGTAGTTTGATTGAGTAAGTAATGAAGGGGTAAAAGAGATGTGTGGTAATAAAAAGGGTGTGGTTGAGACAGCTGAAGAGGGTGTGCGGTACTGATTTGGACATGTGGAGAGAAGGAATGAGGAAAGGTTGACAAAGAAGAGATATGCACCAGAGGTGGAGAGAAAAACAAGGACAGGGAGACCAAATTATAGATGGAAGGATGGAGTGAGAAAGATTTTGAGTGGTCGGGGCCTGCCATGCAGTAGGGTGAAAGGTGTGCATTGAATAGAGTGAACTGGAACCATGTAGTATGCTGCGGTCGCCATGCTATCAATGGACTGATCCATAGCATGTGAAGTGTCTGGGATAAACCACTGAAATCTCTGAGGGGTCTGGTTGTGGTTTCAGTGCAGTACTCATGGCTCTTCATGTTCCTGCAAGCTCAGGCCTCAATTTCTCAAATGCTTTTTCATTCCATCCTTCCATCTCCAATTTGGTTTCCCTGTTCTTGTTCCATCCGTTTATGACACATATATCCTCTTTGTCAAGCTTTCCTCACTCATTCTCTTTGTATGTGCAAACCATTTCAACAACCCTCTTCAGCTCTCTCAACCACACTTTTTATTATCAAATTTTTCTCTTACCCTTTCACTACTTACTTGATCAAATCACCTTGCAACTCATATTGTCCTCAAAACATTTCATTTCCAACAAATCCATTCTCTTCCACACAACTTTATCTATAGCCCATGTCTTGCATCCAAATAATATTGGAACTACTATATCTTCAAACATACACATTTTTGCCCTTCCAGAGAAAGTTCTTTCTACACATCCTTCACCACTCCCAGAACCTTGACCACCTCAACTAAACTATAATTTACTTTTGCTTCTATAGTACCACTTGCTGCCATATCTTCTCCCTGGTATCTAAAACAAATTACTTCCTTCAAGTTTTCTCCATTCAAACTTACATCCCAACTAACCTGTTCCTCAACCCTGCTAAAGTCTTGGGATATGTTGAAACAGTGTTTGTAGCATTGCAGCGATGGGTGACCTCCAAAGAATAAGCAGGAGAGTGTAATTCAAGTTTGTCTGGGAGTGTGCTTTCTTATGATTTTATGTTGAGGGTTGGAGTTTAAAATTGAGTTGGGAGGTTGGTTGTTTAATGTTACCAGATTATTTCAGTATGTGTTTTATCAGTGTCATATTTAATGGGGGTGAGGGGATTTTGTAAGTACAGGTTACTGAAATGCAATGCAGGGGTAAACTTTTGTTTCTTCTTGGGACTGGTGGTCAGTAACAGTGGTTAGGATGGGAGAAGTTTAGTATTGTTGCATACAATGGAGTGCAGAGCATGTTGTGGTGGGACTGTATTGAGATGATATTTGTACGATTGTGACAGTGTTGTGTATTCATAGTTCTCAGAAAGCCAGTGATTGTTGTGAGTGCTCTGTTTTGTCTAGGTCACAGCTCTGTTGTATCTGTAGGTGTTACTGGACTCTAACTACTCATGGTTACACCGTGAGTGAAGACATCATTGGCAAGGCTGTATCATTGGGAATACAGACTCATCAAAGAACTTCTTACATCAAAGGAGTCTACATTTCCCTGCTAATGAAAGTAGCACAGCCTTCAGCTGCATGAGGCTTTAGAAGGATCTTAGTCCTGAGGTAATTATGAATAAATAAACAAATAAAATACATTCCTGCTAAATGACTCATGAGAACATTAAGATAAATATCTTTTAAATGCATACTGACCTCACAAATAAGAGGCAATGTTCCAGAGTTCATCACTGGTTTAACTCTGCATACAATTCGCCGCTGCTGACCCTGGCGTAGCTGATACACACCTCCTGTTAAGACGTCCTTCTGAGGAGATACTTCTACAGACACATAATCTCCACATTCTCCCAGCTCCTGAATCTCCACCCACACTTCAATCTTCCGAGTGAGCTCACTCCATCTATTGGTGGATATTTCAGTAATTAAAATAGTATTCATCCTAAGCATATTGGAGATCCTTAACCAAAAATTATCATGGACCAAACAGGAAATATTCTATACATCTTTAAAATCATAATTATTAAGACTAACACTTTTTTTTCTACATACAATGAGCATTTTCATACTTGAATCAACCTGATATTTCAGGGATTAAGTGTACTTCAGCAGGGCAGGTAAGTGATGTGAAAGGTGAGCTGATTATGAAGATTGTATTGGTGGAGAAAAAATGTTTTGAGGAAACAACTATAGGCGGCAGCAGTGTGTGAAATATTGAGAGTAGTTGAGGGACAAAGTGTGCTGAAGGAATAGGTGTTGGTGATGTGGGAGAAGAGCACTGAAGAAGTTGGTGGACAAGATGGAAGTGGCATTCTGAGGCAGTAGGGCAGAGTTGGGGAAGTCAGTTTAAATGAGAGATGTAGTGACATAATATGTATCAGGAGCAGTGTAAAGGTATCAATGAAGATATTATGGTGAAGAAGCAGGCACAGATGGTAAAGCTATTTTATGGTAGTGGTTGCAAGTGAAGGGGAAACAAGTTGTAAAGAAAAAAGAAAGGAGCAAGGGAATTCTAATAAGTGAGCAAGCAAAGGAGGTGAGGGATTAGTGGGGGATAAATGAGTAAAGGGTGAGAGTTGAAAGTGGGTGAGGGCAATGAAAAGAGATATGGCTGGAGGAGCGACTGAAGGTGAATTTTGAAACTAATGAAAGGTGAGGTAAATAGGAAAGGGTGGTAGAGTAAGTGGGAAAAGTTGCTGGCGGGGTTAAGGAGTGAGGGTGCTAGAATGAGAGAGGGGAGGTTAAAAGTTTTAGTGATTGTCAAGAATTGATACCTACCTAACTACATATACTTAAGATGAGACATTCCCATGATGGCAGGGCTAACACATTAAGCTTGCCGCTCATCTTGCATGATAAATAAGATGGTTTCTTTCTGCTGTTGTATGTCTGTTTATTCTAGGTTTATTTTGAATTGATTTTCAACCACAGTATTTTATTTTACATGTTTCTATAACTGCTCCTTGCATATTTCTCATTCCTCCAGGGAGAATATCATATGACTGTTCAATATTCCTACCAGGGAATTTGTATATTTTTGTCTGATGTAATTTTGGTTTGTTCTGTGGTAGTCTTGCAGACTTAATAACTCAGTAATTTCCTTTAGATGCTTTTATGTTCAATATGTTTCTTTTACACCTTCAATTTGTTGCCATGTACCTTTCTCTTCTTATTTCTAGAAGACAGAGTTCCAGTTCTTTCTGCCTTTCATGCGAGTTCAAGCATTCAATCCCCTCAATTTTGCTCAAGAAATGCTTCTGAATTCTTCACAATGCATTTATATTCATTAGTTTTGCTGGTGATTATACACTGCAATATTCAATTCTGCTTCCTATGTATACAATAGTTTTCAGTCCCTTAAAACAAAAGTTCTTAAATTTCACAACTCATTAATGGTTACAGAGGGCTATCATAACATGTTCTCTGAATGTTAGTTGATTATATATAATGACACCCAAATCTTTCACACTTGCTGGACTTCCTACTGCGTTCTATGCTGGGCCCTTATACTGTGTCACTAAGTGTTTGTACTTGTTATACAACATATCTAATCAAATTCATTCTCTTTAAATTTGATCATGTTATCTTCTCCCCATTTGAACATTGTGCTGAAGTCTACTTGCATCTCCATCTAATCAAATTCTCATACAACTATTTTGCTTACTCTGGTGCATATGTGAAACGTCTGAGGTAAAACCATGGAAAGGTCTGTGGATGTGGATAGGGAGTTGTGATTTCAGTGCATTACAAATGACGGCTAGAGACTGTGGCCTTCAGTACATTACAAATGATAACTAGAGACTGTGAGCGAATGTGGCCTTTATTTGTTTGTTTTCCTGGCACTACCTCACTGATGTGAGGGGTGGCAAAGATGTTATAGATTATATAAATGGTTAGCAAAGCACCTTAGCAATGTTCATGGAAAAATCTCTCCATCACATGTCATCAACAGCTCAGATTTTGTAAATGAAGTTAGGAAAATCAATTTGCCTGATCATAAGCTCATTAATTTTGATGTGAATTCCCTTTTCACAAAAGTTCCCACTGACAAAAATGAAACCATCACATACCTATGGAGGTAACTGCTTGATCTTTGTCTTGTCTAGCCCATGCCCATAAAAACTTTCATTGACTTAGTAGAGCTTTGTGTTTCTAATAATATTATCCAAGATGAAGGTAACTTTTATATACAGAAATTTGGTCTTGCCATGGGAAATCCACTTAGTCCTATCTCAGCAACTTATTCATGGAATACTCTGAGAGTGAAATTCTAACTTCAATCAATAATCATCCAAAAGTCTGGTTCAGATATGTTGAGGATGTGTGGTCCTTATGGTCATCTTCCCAAGATTGTGATGTTTTCTTTAATGAATCAAATAACACCCACTCCACCATCAAATTCAAGATTGAATGGGAAAAAGGCAAACAGCCATTTCTTGATGTGTTGATAACCCGGGAATCTGATCATTTGTCCTTTAAGATCTATAAGAAGCCTACCAACTCTGAATGTTATCTATATTCATTATTTTTCAGTACATGATTCTTCTGTAAAAAATGTCTGTAGTAAAGTCTAAGTTTTTTAGAGCACTACCGACATGTGATCCCATAAGCCTGGTAGATGAATGTAGTCATATAAGATGTAACTTTAAGCAGTTATGCTATCCTAAGTAATTTGTGAACAAGGCATGCTGAAAGCTAGGAAAACATTTTATGCATCTAGTAACAAAAATGTGACAAATGACGATAGGTCTAAATGTTTTGTGTTGCTCTATTCTCCCAACGTAGCTAAAGTAAGACAGGTAGTAAAAAACAGTGCCTTTATGCTCCCTTCCACTACAAGAACAGTATTGGTAAGACCTTACTTAAAAGCAGGCCAAATCATCCAACAATTGTGAGTGTTTATGCTGTCAAATGTAAGGGATGTCAAGATGTATACATTGGCCAGACCAGAAAAACTGTAGCCAAGAGATGTTATTGACACCGTCACTCATTACATGGGGATGACTAAAAACTGTGATCGCTGAACACTGTCATGAAAATGATTACCCTGTAGACCTTAAAAATCTGGTAACTTTATATCCTTCTGCTAATTACAATGCCCATAATGTCAATGAATGTCTTAATTGCTAATACTAAAAACTTCAATTTGTCCAAGGCAACTTTAAAGCCCAACCTATTATCAACTAAATCATTATGAAAGAATTAACAAGAGGCAAAAACATAAAAAAAACTGGTCCAAGACACATCTAACTACCCAGACCAACCCCACCACATAACCCTCCTTAAACACATGGTACCCCCTATTCTCCCTTTAACAGTCCTTGTTGGTTAGGATGCTGTGTTGTATATGATGATAGATGCCGGATGTACTTCTGCTGTGATGTTGGGATTAAAGTAACTATCAATTATTGCCACCTGATGAGGTAAATTGTGTCCATGAAACATGTGACACATGTATAGAAAATTTATATATATCTATTCATTTTGCTTTGTCGCTGTCTCCCGTGTTAGCGAGGTAGCGCAAGGAAGCAGATGAAAGAATGGCCCAACCCACCAATATACACATGTATATACATACACGTCCACACACGCAAATATACATACCTATACATCTCAATGTACACATATATATACACACACAGACATATACATATATACACATGTACATAATTCATACTGTCTGCTTTTATTTATTCCCATCGCCACCCTGCCACACATGAAATAACAACCCCCTCTCCCCTCATGTGTGCGAGGTAGCGCTAGGAAAAGACAACAAAGGCCACATTCGTTCACACTCAGTCTCTAGCTGTCATGTAATAATGCACCGAAACCACAGCTCCCTTTCCACATCCAGGCCCCACAGAACTTTCCATGGTTTACCCCAGATGCTTCACATGCCCTGATTCAATCCATTGACAGCACGTCGACCACTGTATACCACATTGTTCCAATTCACTCTATTCCTTGCATGCCTTTCACCCTCCTGCATGTTCAGGACCCGATCACTCAAAATCTTTTTCACTCCATCTTTCCACCTCCAATTTGGTCTCCCACTTCTCCTCGTTCCCTCCACCTCCGACACATATATCCTCTTGGTCAATCTTTCCTCACTCATTCTCTCCATGTGACCAAACCATTTCAAAACACCCTCTTCTGCTCTCTCAACCACACTCTTTTTATTTCCACACATCTCTCTTACCCTTACAATACTTACTCACACCACATATTGTCCTCAAACATCTCATTTCCAGCACATCCATCCTCCTGCGCACAACTCTATCCATAGCCCACGCCTCGCAACCATATAACATTGTTGGAACCACTATTCCTTCAAACATACCCATTTTTGCTTTCTGAGATAATGTTCTCGACTTCCAAACATTCTTCAAGGCTCCCAGAATTTTCGCCCCCTCCCCCACCCTATGATTCACTTCCACTTCCATGGTTCTATCCACTGCCAGATCCACTCCCAGATATCTAAAACACTTTACTTCCTCCAGTTTTTCTCCATTCAAACTTACCTCCCAACTGACGACCCTTAACCCTACTGTACCTAATAACCTTGCTCTCATTCACATTTGCTCTTAACTTTCTTCTTTCACACACTTTACCAAACTCAGCCACCAGCTACTGCAGTTTCTCACATGAATCAGCCACCAGCGCTGTATCATCAGTGAACAACAACTGACTCACTTTCCAAGCTCTCTCATCCACAACAGACTGCATACTTGCCCCTCTTTCCAAAACTCTTGCATTCACCTCCCTAACAACCCCAACCATAAACAAATTAAACAACCATGGAGACATCACACACCCCTGCTACAAACCTACATTCACTGAGTACCAATCACTTTCCTCTCTTCCTACATGTACACATGCCTTACATCCTCGATAAAAACTTTTCACTGCTTCTAATAACTTGCCTCCCACACCATATATTCTTAATACCTTCCAAAGAGCATCACTATCAACTTGTATCATATGCCTTCTCCAGATCCATAAATGCTACATACAAATCCATTTGCTTTTCTAAGTATTTCTCACATACATTCTTCAAAGCAAACACCTGATCCACACATCCTCTACCACTTCTGAAACCACACTGCTCTTCCCCAATCTGATGCCCTGTACATGCCTTTACCCTCTCAATCAATATCCTCCCATATAATTTACCAGGAATACTCAACAAACCATAGAATAAGCCATAAATAAACCATGGAAAGGTCTGCAGGGCCTAGATGTGGGTAGGGAGCTGTGGTTTCGGTGCATTACAAATGACAGCTCGAGACTGAGTGTGAACGAATGTGGCCTTTTTAGTCTGTTTTCCTGGCACTACTTCGCTGAAGCAGGGGTAGTGACAGAAATGGATGAAGGCAAGCAAGTATGAATAAGTACATGTGTATATATCTGTATGTCTGTGTATCTGTATGTATATGTATGTATACACTGATATGTATATACATGTGCGTTTATGTATTATACATGTATACGAGTGGTTGGGCCATTCTTCATCTGTTTCCTTGTGCTACCTCACTGATGTAGGAAACAACAATTAAGCATAATATATCTGGGATGGGGAGAAAAAATACTTCCCACATATTCCCTGCGCGTCACAGAAAGGGACTAAAAGGGGAGGGAGCAGGGGGCGGGAAATCCTCTCCTCCAGTTTTTCTTTTCCTAAGGAGGGAACAGAGAAGGAGTTCAAGTGAGGATTTTTCTCTCTAAGGCTCAGTCTTCTGTTCTTAACACTACCTTGCTAATGCAGGAAATGGCAAATATGTATGAAAAAAAAATATATATATGTATGTGTATGTATGTATACATGTATATTTATGAGAGGATGGGTCTTTATTCACCTGTTTGTTAGCACAACCTCGCTGAAGGGGGAAACAGCGATCAAGAACAATAAAAAAGTATAATAATAATGTATGTATGTATACATATTGTAATAGGTCACTTTGATGTGCATGATCTAGTATTTGCTGATAACCATGAAAAAAATCAAACACAGTTAGTTCCCAAGTGCACTTTTGCGTAATGATCACATCATCAGAAGAGATACAAGAATGAGATAGAAGACTTAGAACAGTCAGTTTATACACGAAGAAAAGGGGGAACTAAGATGTCTAGATGGATTCAACCAACTACAGCACCCATCTAACACGGAATTAGAAGCAACAAACATCAACAAAGCATTTAACAATGTACCCTGACATAATCTCTGATGCCCATTCCATCTATGAACTCCCATCAGGGGGTAGCCATAGCAAAAGGATCTCCACTTATCCCTGTTCTAACATGCCTTCCTTGCATTCAACATTCCATGTATTCTTCCAAATTTCTCTCCCTCCAGGGCTCTTCTACTTGTTTTCCCATGTCAAAGGTGGTCATCCTGACATCCGACTTGCAAAAGATATTTTTCAACATCCTCCACAAAAATTACAGAATTTGGTTGGCCAACTTCAAAACTGGCCAATAAGGCAGATTCACTTACAAAAGCATAACCTTTACAGTCCTTATGCTCTTCAGTTGAGTTCCCTATGGAGCAGTTTTTCTCCAACCCTCTTCAATATCTTCCAACATGACCACCCATTACCTCTTACAGACCACAGTAAGAAAGTCCTCTCATATGCAGACAATCTTATAATCACATCACTGCAACCTGACACTACAGTAGCAACAACAAACATGCAACACTACATAATAGAACAAGAACAGTGGCTCACCTAGAACAGAATGTCTGCTACTCCACAGAAGTCTTCAGTCACCCTTCTGACCTCAGACAGACACGAATCCAACCTGCACCCTCCCGCAACCTTGAATGGCCAATCACTCCTACTCAACAAAACACCAACTATTGTGGGCATCACATACGACACACACAACTATTCCTCAGCTGCCTGGTCTTCCACCCTGTCAAAAGCAAATATGTCAAAGCTACAATCCACACAAAACAAGGCACTGAGAACAATCACTGGCTGCCTTGCAACCACAAACACTCTGCATACACACAGTGAAACAAAGATCCTCCTAATTCAATCCCATCTCAATATTCTTGGTACTAAAGTCTTTGCAACAGCACTAGATCCTTCCCATAATTAACCACCAACCCCCAAGCAAAAACAAATACCCTACCCCATGCCTTACACTTCAGTAACATATGCACTTGGATCCTTCCATCCTAAACACTAACACTGACAAACACATACAAACTAAAATGACCTGACAAGAACTAAAAAATGCTCTCCAATTCAGTCTTAAACACTACGCCTCCAGACACACCCACCTGAAACCACTCTCTCCATACTCATACAAGTACACTTTCTCACTTAAGTTCTCGACATCAACAACACTACAAACACCAATTCTGCTTATCTCAAAACCCTTCATGCCAAAGAAATATCTATCACAATGAAGACACTAAAAATGAGCTTCTCAACTACCCAATCTCCCAACATGATATAAACACGAAATCACACCACAGTATGATCAATGGTCCTGAATGGTGGACATGACCAGTTTCCTGAATGGTGCAGGAGCCTCATAAAGACAAAGAACTCTTGGGGTAGGGCCCAGGAAATGTGTGTGTGTGTGTGTGTGTGTGTGTGTGTGTGTGTGTGTGTGTGTGTGTGCACATATATTATTTTTCATACTTAACCGCCGTTTCCTGCACTAGCAAGGCAGTGCCAGGAACATAAAAATAATGAATACATCTGCTCACATCCATTCTCAAGCTATCACGTGTAATGCACTGAACACAAAGCTCTCTATCCATAAACAGGCCTCACAGACCCTTCAATGGTTTAACCCAGATGCTTCACATGCCCTGGTTCAGTCCACATTGACAGCAGGTCAATCCTAGTATAGAACATCATTCCAATTCCCTCTATACCATGCACACCTTTCATCCTCCTGCTTGTTCAGGACCCGATATCTCAAAATCTTTTTCATTCCACCCTTCCATCTCCAAACTGGTCTCCCCACTCTCCTTGTGCCCTCCACTTCTGATACATACATCCTCTTTGTCAATCTCTTCCTCACTCATTTTCTATTTATGTCCTAAATATTTCAGTACCCCTCTTCTGCTCTCTCAACCACACTTTTTTATTACCACACCTGTCTCTTACACTTTCATTACTTACTTGACCAAACCACAGAACATATCACCCTCAAACATTTTATTTCCAACACACCCATCCTCCTCCACATGGTCTTATCTACATCCCATACCTTGCATCCATTAAAAGATATTGAAACTACTTTACCTTCAAACATACCCATTTTAGCCCTCCCAGGTAATGATCTCTCAGTTCACTTATTCTTCAGAACTTCCAGAACCTTTGCCCCCTCACCCACCCTATGCCTCACTTCTGCTTCCATGGTTCCATTTGCTGACATGTCCACTCCCTGGTATCTAAAACACTTAACTTTCTTCAGTTTTTTTTTTCCATTCAAACTCACACTCCAACTAACATGTACCTTGACTCTGATAAACATAATATCCTTGCTTTTATTTACATTTACTCTTAACTTCCTCCTTCCAAAGACCCTTTCAAACTCAGTCACCCACTTCTGCAGTTTATCAATCGAATCTGCCACCAAAGCTGTATCAACCTCAAACAAAAACTGACTCACTTCCTAAGCCCTTTCATCCCCCACAGACTGCATACTCACCCCTCTCTCCAAGACTCACAAACCTCCCTCACCAACCGATCCTAAACAAATTTAACAACCATGGTGACATCACACACCATGGCTGCAGACCAACTTTCCCTTGGAACCATTCACTCTCCTCACTTCCTACTCATATACATGCTTTGCACCCTTGATAAAAACTCCTAACTACTTCTAGCAGCTTTCCTCCCACACTGCATATTCTTAAAATCTTCCACAAGGCATCTTTATCAACCCTACCATATGCTTTCTTCACATCCATAAATGCCACTTTCAAATCCAAATGATTCTCTAAGTATTCCTCACGCACACTCAGTGCAAACACCTGTTCCAAACATCCTCAACCACTTCTGGTACCACAAAGTTCCTCCCCAGTCTGATGCTCTGTACATGCCTTCACTCTCTCAGGGGCACTCAACAAACTTATATCTCAGTAGTCTGAACACTCACCTTTATGCAGCATGCTTTTATTCAACAGCACTAAACATGCATTCCGCCAATCCTCAGGTACCTTATCATAATCCATAGATGCAATCAAAATACTAAATAGTCAATCAACAACAGTCACCCCCTTTCTTGATAAATTCAACAGCAAAACCATCCACTCCAGCCTCCTTGCAACATTTCATAAATGACCCAAACACCCTACATCTGCCACTCTATCATCAAACACATTTAAAAATCTTTAAAAACACTTACTTCATTTCCTCCTCATGCCATCACTACTTGTTATCGCTTCTCCCTTTTGCTCCATTCACCGATGTCCCCATTTGTTCTCTTGTCTTTTGCACATTATTTGTCTCCTTCCAAAACATCTTTTTATTCTCCCTAAAGTTTAATGAGATTCTCACCCAAACTCTCAATTGCCCTCTTTTCCAACCTGAGCACCTTCCTCTTGAGCTCCTGCTGCTTTCTCTTATACATCTCCCTATCATTTGTACTCCTTTCTAGTAAGTACCACCCAAATGCCTCCCTTTTCTCTTCCATTAGGTACTTTATTTCATCCAATCACTCACTACCCTTTCTAATCTGCCCACCTCCCACCTTTCGCATGCCACACACATCCCTTGCACATGCCATCAATGCTTCCCTAAATACCTCCCAATCCTTACCCCACTCCCCAAACTTCATTTGCTCTCACCATTTTCCATTTTCCACTCAATCTTTCCTGGTATTTCCTCACACAAATCTCCTTTCCAAGCTCACTTTCTCTCACCACTCTCCTCTTTTCTCCCCTACATTCTCTCCTCTTTTCTGAAAACCTCTCCAAATCTTCACCCTCACTTCCACAAGGAAGTGCTTAAACATCCCACCAGTTGCCCCTCCCAGAACATTTATACCACAAAGTCTCTCTTTCACATGCCTATCAATCAATACTATTTTATTTTTTTATTATACTTTGTCGCTGTCTCCCACGTTTGCGAGGTAGCGCAAGGAAACAGACGAAAGAAATGGCCCAACCCCCCCCATACACATGTATATACATACGTCCACACACGCAAATATACACACCTACACAGCTTTCCATGGTTTACCCCAGACGCTTCACATGCCTTGATTCAATCCACTGACAGCACGTCAACCCCGGTATACCACATCGCTCCAATTCACTCTATTCCTTGCCCTCCTTTCACCCTCCTGCATGTTCAGGCCCCGATCACACAAAATCTTTTTCACTCCATCTTTCCACCTCCAATTTGGTCTCCCTCTTCTCCTCGTTCCCTCCACCTCCGACACATATATCCTCTTGGTCAATCTTTCCTCACTCATTCTCTCCATGTGCCCAAACCACTTCAAAACACCCTCTTCTGCTCTCTCAACCACGCTCTTTTTATTTCCACACATCTCTCTTACGTTACTCACTCGATCAAACCACCTCACACCACACATTGTCCTCAAACATCTCATTTCCAGCACATCCATCCTCCTGCGCACAACTCTATCCATAGCCCACGCCTCGCAACCATACAACATTGTTGGAACCACTATTCCTTCAAACATACCCATTTTTGCTTTCCGAGATAATGTTCTCGACTTCCACACATTCTTCAAGGCCCCCAGAATTTTCGCCCCCTCCCCCACCCTATGATCCACTTCCGCTTTCATGGTTCCATCCGCTGCCAGATCCACTCCCAGATATCTAAAACACTTCACTTCCTCCAGTTTTTCTCCATTCAAACTCACCTCCCAATTGACTTGACCCTCAACCCTACTGTACCTAATAACCTTGCTCTTATTCACATTTACTCTTAACTTTCTTCTTCCACACACTTTACCAAACTCAGTCACCAGCTTCTGCAGTTTCTCACATGAATCAGCCACCAGCGCTGTATCATCAGCGAACAACAACTGACTCACTTCCCAAGCTCTCTCATCCCCAACAGACTTCATACTTGCCCCTCTTTCCAAAACTCTTGCATTTACCTCCCTAACAACCCCATCCATAAACAAATTAAACAACCATGGAGACATCACACACCCCTGCCGCAAACCTACATTCACTGAGAACCAATCACTTTCCTCTCTTCCTACACGTACACATGCCTTACATCCTCGGTAAAAACTTTTCACTGCTTCTAACAACTTTCCTCCCACACCATATATTCTTAATACCTTCCACAGAGCATCTCTATCAACTCTATCATATGCCTTCTCCAGATCCATAAATGCTACATACAAATCCATAATAATAATAATATATTGTGGACATGGCAGCAAATGGAACCATGGAAGCAGAAGTGAGTCAGAGGGGAGGAGGTTCTGGGAGCACTTACAAATATGTGGAAAGAGAGGTTGTTATATGGGAGGGTAAAAATGATTATGTTTGAAGGAACAGAAGCCCCAGCAATGCTGTATGAAAACAATGCATGAGATATAGACATGGATGAGCAGAAGAGGAATGAGGTGTTGAAATGAAATGTACGAAGACAATATGTGAAGAGAGGTGGTTTGATTGGGTATATATTAAAAGGGTAAGAGTGGTGTGATAATAAGAAGAGCATGATTGAAAGAACTGAAAAGGGTGTGCTGAAATAGTATGAGCATATGGAGTGAAAGAGTGAAGACAGTTTGACAAAGAGAATTTAAGTGTCAGAAGCAGAAGGGACAAGTAGGAGACCAAGCTGGAGATGGAATGATGGAATGAAAACAAGTAAACATGCAGCAAGTGACAGGCATACACAGGATTGAGTGAACTGGAATGATGTGGTACACATACAATGAAATTTCTAACTAACAAATCAACATCATAATCACCAGCTTTCTTCTAAACCTGATCTGCAATCCCACTGATTTCAGCCATTTTGGCAAACTTCATCTTATGCTATGCTTTCACCATCTCTAATCTTTTCATTAAAGCACTTCCATAATTTTCTCACTTTGCATACCTCAGCATCAAAACATCCCACAC
This sequence comes from Panulirus ornatus, assembly GCF_036320965.1. Taxonomy (NCBI): domain Eukaryota; kingdom Metazoa; phylum Arthropoda; class Malacostraca; order Decapoda; family Palinuridae; genus Panulirus; species Panulirus ornatus. The sequence goes on from NC_092237.1 coordinate 48,992,817, forward strand.
TTGCCAACCTATCATTAAACACCTTTAAGAATCCTTTAAAATATTCACTCCATATCCTCTTCATTCCTCCCAGTTACTACTTCCCTGTTTGCTTCCATCACTGAAGTTCCCATTTGTTTGCATCTTCTCACACCATTCAGCTCCTTCTAAAACATTTTCTTATTCACCCTGAAGTTTGTTGATATTCACTCATACCTACCTTCATTAACCCTTTTTTTCAGCCCCTTGACTTTCCTCTTGACCTCCTTCCACTTTCTCTTGAACATTTTCCAAGCACTTGCACTCCTTCCTTGCACATAACACCCATACAACACTTTTCTGTTTCACTAAGAACCTAATTTCATCATCACAACTCTCACTAGCCTTTCTCTTCCACCCAACTTCCACCTTCTGCTTGCCACATACTTCTCTCACATGTAGGCAATTCTACAGTAAATCTCTCCTATCTTCTCTTCTCAAAAGCCTCTTTTCCAAGCTCACTTACTTTCACAATTCTCATTTCATCAATATAATTTCCTCTTTCCCTAAATCATTTACAAACTTTCATCCTTCACCTCCACCAATTAATTTTCTAACAGCCCATCAGCTACCCCTCTCAACACATTCAAATCTATGAGTCTCTCCTTTGCATGCCTACGGCTAGTACATAATCCAATGATGCCTCTTTCCATCTTCCCTACTCACGTATGTAACTCATGCATGTTAACTATTTTTATTCACAACATCAGGCACCCCATATTCCCCCTAATCATTTACTAAACTGCCATGTTATGCCTTCTCTCATTTAAATAACCCATTGTTAATAACTGACCCCTTGTATCAAACTATCTGACACATTTACCATCTACTAAAACAATCCTTTTCCTTCTTCAATTCTCTCATCTCCAGGTGCATCTATCTACCAATCTATATCTCTGACACCTATTCACTCCAGGAATTCCCATCAAGGGATGGCCACAGCAAAGAGAGTCTCCACTTATCCCTGTCCTTACATGCCCCCCTCACATACAACATTCCACACATTCTTACACTATTTCTCTCCCTCCAGTATACCTTCATCCTATTTGCCCATGTCACAGGTGGTCTTCCACTCAAACCAACCCCTTTAATTGTATGATCAAACACTTTCCTTGTAAACTCCCAGTCTTGCATTCTTTCCACATGCCCAAACCACCTCAAAGAATTATGTTTCACCCATTCTACCACTCCACACTTCACTCCCATTGCATACCCTAACATACCCCATCTCTCATACACCCTTTCATTTCTTTCTTTGTTCCATCTAGTTACAACACATGCTCTTCTAAAATGGCTGATTTCCATAGCCTGGATTCTTGACCTCTGTAACTCATGCCACGTCCATGTATTGGCTCCATCGGTCAGGGTTGGGAGGACTATGCTGTCCCTTAATACTCTCTTCACTTCCATACTTATACCTCTACCCTTCATTATTCTATTAAGGAAAGCAATGCCTCTCTACCCCTTATCTCTCCTTCCATATCAACACACTCACCCAAGACAGTTTCTATGTACTTAAATTCTTTCACTTCTTCTGGTCTTTTTCCAAATATCCAAAGCACAATTTAGTACCTTCCTTCTTTGATTCTATATGGTTTTACAAAATCAATACTTTCACTGTTTCCCTTCAAAAACCATTACTTTACTTTTACTTGCATTTACCTTCAATTGTCTATGCTTACATACACTTCATAAAACACACTTACAACCTTCTGCAACTACTCTTCACTCTAAGCAAACAATACAGTATCATCTGCAAACAGGTTTGCCACTAGCCACCATATCTCGTTGCCACACTCCATTTCTGCACCCTTTTTCCACAGTTTTGCTTTCATCTCTCTTTTCACTCAATCCATATATAAATCAAAAAGCCGCAGTGACATCTTACAGCCCTCCCTCACACCTACATGTATCCCAACACTTTCGCTCCACTCTCCATCCACTCTTACACATGCGTTTGCTCCTCTATAGAAGGCTTTCACACCAACAACTGTCCCCTTATTCCATACATCCTTAACATCCCACAAAGCATTCCACTCGACTCTCATAAGCTAGATCCATAAAAGCTGCATACAACTTCTTATCTTTTGCTTGATACTTTTCCAGAGTCACCTTTACTATAAAAATAGTGGTTCCAACAATGTTATATGGTTGTAAGGCATGGGCCCCACGACAAAGTATAAAAAAAAACTTTTCCTGGTATGCTTAACAGAGTTTTGTCATACATATTTGCCATTTCCCGCATTAGCGAGGTAGCGTTAAGAACAGAGGACTGAGCCTTAGAGGGAATATCCTCACTTGGCCCCCTTCTCTCTTCCTTTTTTTGGAAAATTAAAAAACATAGCAGACTCATTCCCCTATAATTGCTACATACATCCTTAGCACCTTTTCCTTTGAAGAAAGGTTCAATAATAGCTTTCACCCAATCCTCAGGCACCACAAGCTTCTATTTCCATGCTGAATTACATATAAGATGCATTCACTCTATCATACTTTCTCCTCCATACTTCAGCATTTCAGCCATAATCCCATCTACTCCAGGTGTCTTTCCTACTTTCAGCCTCAGTATTGCCCTTCATACCTCCCTTTTTGCTAAAGACAATTGCACTTGTGCCCTTCTTACCTCCCTTTTTGCTACAGACACTTGCACTTGTATCTTCTTCCTACCATCCTCCATACCTATACATATAACAACTGCTGCCTCTCCTTCTCCTAAATTTATCAGTTCTTCAAAATACCCTATCCATCTCCCTCTCACTTCCCCCTTTTGATTCAGCAACTTTACTTCCTTACTTCTTGCATCAACATTTCCACTCTTACATCCACCTCTTTCCTTGTTCACCTCCCTCCAATATAGTTTCTTATCATCCCAAAAGGTTCCCCTTAACTTCTTTCCAAAACCTTCATCTGCTCAGTCTTCCCTCCCCATTTGCTGAACTTCCACTGGTACATTCCTATCAAGCAATCTACCACCTGGTACATTCCTATCAAGCAATCTACCACATGCCTATTTCTTCTCTTCAACAGCATTTCTAATCTCTTCTGTCCACCATAAATTGCCCTTTATATTTCTGTATCTCACTACCTTGCATCCAACTAGTGATTCTACAACCTTTAACAGTATTTCTAAACATCTTAAACATCTCATTCACACATGACTGCATTCGTACATTCACTGCACTTCCATCTAAGCTTTCAATTACCTTCCTTTCATACTTCTCCCTGCATTGTTTCTGATTCATCTTCTCGCTTGCCAACACTCTTACCTCTCCATTCTTCCTTACACCATACCTCTACTTCTCTCTGATCCTCTAATCAAGCATGGCCTTTCTCAATCTTTCATCCACTCCCACATAGTCAATCAAAACTTTTTGCTCCTCTTCCATCATTCCTCATCCATGTATATCTGTGAATCATCTTGTACTGAAAAAAGGTGTTTGCAAGGAATAAACCCCTCTCAGCACAAATATCCACCAGATAACTTCTGTTCCCATTTACCTCAGGCACTCCCCATTTACCAACTATCTCACCAATTTCATCACATCCCACTTTTGCATTCATATCCCCCAATACGACCATGTTTCTCTCATTCTTAAAACCATTTATAAAGTCATTCAAATTTCTTCAGAAAAGCATGTCATCCTTACCTCATACAGTCTTCAAATTCACAAGTGCAAATACACATACTCATACTTACATCACAATCCTAATCCTTCTTTTCACCCACACTATTTTTCATCCATTCCATCTATGCTCTGTAAAATACTCCCATACTCTTAGTGATAGTAGAATTGCACATCCTTCTTTTCCTCTTCATCGACAATTTTCACTCATTCCTGTCCATACCAGGTCTTCCATACCCTCTCATAACTTGCATTCATCATTTCCACTTTCACTCGACACACCCTATCCAAGGATATGGGTTTCCACAATCCCTTGCACATCCACTCTAAAACTTTTAAACCTCTCCGCAATCTCCCTCCTTTTACTCTCATCATTCACATTCAGCCCCATCACCCTCAACCACTCATCTCTTTTAACCCTCAAAAAAGATGGTAAACTCCAGTACTGCTTCTTAGCCTTTTGTGTCTCACCCTTGACAGGTCACTGGCAGAGGGCAACTCCAGAGCAGTGTTTCGAGAGACAGCAAGGCTCTAAAATTGTTAAAAAACAAAGTGACAGGCACAACTCAAGTGTTTGCCCAAATCTAAAAGTACTGCCCTCATGTAATTGGGCAATGCCTCCCCTTTAGTTCCCCCCCTAAAGGGTGTAATAACAAGTCACCACAAGAAGACAGGGTGAGACTTGGATACTCGAGTAAAACTAGAGTATCCCCTCGAGATGCTTAAACTTAATAACTTTTCCCAGTTTTCAGCTTCCTTTACTTTCTATAGTAGCAGCATCTCCAACCTCAGTGGTCACAATACTGCCACTGTGCATAAGCTCTAAAAAGCACCATCTTACAATCCACTTTCATCTTTACCTACATCATTCTGGGGCTCAACTCCCTACATTTTCACTAATTTCCACAACTCCCCCATCAGCTGTATCCCTTATATCAATGTTTGACTTTACACCTTAGACACTCCAATACTATTCGTCCCCTTTCCTTTTAGCTTTGCTCTGCTCTGCTCAGAGATAGAATATCTAGGTTCCTCTCCTCAACTCAAACATACAACCTACTTCTTTCTTCTTCTTGTCTTGGTTACATCTACACACAATCAGACAACCAGGCCTGGGACTTTGAAAGAGAATGAGCAGTGAGGAATACTATCTAGACACTTATGTTCCAACTTTTAGAAATTAAAGATACAATAAGAGTATGGTTTCCAGTCCCTCTTTCACCATCCATTCAAACACCTTCTAAAACATGCATGGAATATGTGGGAAGTATTCTTTCTTCCTTATCCCCAGATCTATGGGATTCAAGCTGTTTGTTAACTTAGGTGAGTATACAAGTAAAATTCATGGAAGAAAAATTTTTCATTCATTTTTGCAATTTCTATGTAAATTACTATTTCTCTTTATTCATTATGGATCATGATGATAATAATAAAAATAATACAAAAATGAAAAATAAATTTTCGTGTCAGTTCCAGAAAATGTATCTCCTTCTAATATCAAAAAAGAGGCAGAAAGTATCCAATCAATACTTTCATTTTCTGCTTGATGATTGTTGACATTTTGCAAACCAGCCTAAAGTTTAACTATACAGCAAAAGTATTAAACTGGATGAAAATCTGCTGTGACTAGCAATTTAGATTTATTATATTTGTTTCATCAATGTCACAAGAACAAACACAATGCCTACCTGCTGAGAAACATTATATAGAACTGTATAGCAGTGTTGGGACATAAAAAAGACAGGCACCAAAAAAGTTTGAGCAGTATCAAAGCGCTATATCGTGACACTCCATTTTCATGTAAATATGGGGTTAGACACCATTCAGCATTAAAACACTCATAAACTACACTCAAAACTTTATGTAATTAATGGAAATAATGTGCCAAATAACATTCAAAACATTATTAATGCAATGTAAATAATATACAGCACATACAGAAAATGATAGGCAGGTATATGCATATTTGTCATATCCACATTTGTTTAGGACTCAAGGATAGGCTAGGTATGAATATATAGATAATTATGATATCATGCATTAGGCAAAAACTTAATAAAGAGATCTATATAAAAAAAATACTACAAAGCATAAATTAAATACAATTTATCATATCATTCACCCAGAACATGATATACCGATATACAATCAATGCCTCAGCTTGCCTAGCTGAACTGCTAATGCTTTTCTGTACAAATCAATTTTCCATTACTGTTCTTTATATGCAGCACATAAGACACTTCTTTCTAAAACAGATATTCCAAATGTCACCCCGCATCTGATACAGTGAAGGTCAGGTTTAGAATGAGTATACCATTGGTACAAGCCATATCCATTCATATGACATACAGGATTTCACATCCTCTGTATTTAATAAACCTGAAGCTTCTAATAATCCTGAATAATTCATTTTATACAATGAAGTCATCACTAAAATCTTGGTGGAACACAGACCATGTAATGATACAGATGCTACAAAAGATTATTTAGTAAACTACCTCCCCATCAGTAACCTTTCCCCACTTGTATCTACAGAACAATATCACTTCCTTCACCCACCAATACCTGAGAAACTAGAATCCTCATCTACCCAAACAGTAGTTGAGGTACAAGACTTGTCACCTCCTCCACCATTATCTGAGGAACAATACTCATCACCTTCACAATCAGTACCTGAGGAATAAAGCTCCTTGCCTACCCCACCAGCACCTGAGGAGCCAAGCTCTTTGCTTTTCCGAACAGTACCTGAGGAACAAGGCTCTGAGCTTCCTCCAATAGTGCCTGAAGAACAAGGTCCCTCACCTCCCCCTTTACGATGCAGATACTGCTCTCATTAAAGCCTCAATGGCAAGCAACTGATGAGCTGCCAGACCCATGCCGAAGTACATTCAGTTCTTACCACAACCTCGCTAATACAGGAAATGGTGAATATGTATGAAAAAAAAAAACTACTGTATCATGTACAATGAGAAGAGTTACTATATGGAATGTCACAAGTACATTATCATCATAATCAGAAAACCATAAGTGGAAGTCAATACCACAATTGTGATGATATGCAAGAGAAACGTATTCACTACACATATCAGTCGTGGCACTAACATTAAGTGCCTTTTTTTGAATAATGATAACATCATGGAGAAAGCATAAGCAAGGAAGGGTACAAGAAAATGGGGCAAATGGAAAGTTACTAAATGCTTTGAGGAGTTTTACAAGGAGGGTAAGGCATGTGTAAAAGTAGGAGAGAAGGTTAGTGATTCTCTGTGAAAGTGGATCTGTGTCAACAAAGTTCATGGACATGGTGGTGAGGAAGGTATATGCAAGGTTTTTAAGAGAAAGGGGCATGTCTTCATTTTGCAAGGGATGGTAGGTTATGGGAAGTGAATCAAGCACTGTTTATAGATGAGAATGCTCTGGTGGCAAACTCCACAGAGTAGTTCCTGAAGCTGGTGACAGAATTTGGGAGAATGTGTGAGAGGAGAAAGTTTAGAGAAAATATGACCAAAAGTAAGATAATATGGTGTAGCACAAGGATGATTCACAGCAAAATTCCTCATACATCAAGCTAAAGTGCGTCGAGTAACAATAAAATGTCAGAAAACACAAGCATAAAAATCAGAACAAAGTCAAGAGATAGTATACACTAAAAAGCAATATGCATTCAGGAGGATAACTAGTCATACAAAGGGAGGCTCATTAGTATGAGTTGGGATGAGAATGTAAATGTAAGAAATTGTATCACTGGAATATTCAGCATTTATCCTATGGAAACTATTCCATCAACAAATATATAAACTTGGTGCAAACAATGAAAATCAAGAGACATATATATTCGAATGAAAGGTCATTTTTTCACATTAACACAATGGACATTGGTTGAAGTTATGCAAGTGAACTGAATACTTGTAAGCACATGATCCAGCCTTTGGAATCGGTTGTGTGGTTAACAATTTAAGCTAGACAAAAAGATAGCCAGTACTATGAATGGATGAGTGTTAAAAGAAAGTGAGTGGTATAAAAAGGAATGGTTTAAATGAAAAATTAAAGGTAAACTGACAGACAGCTTAAGTACATACATACATGAAGAGGTGGATCAGAATAAAGGAGCACATATCTACTACACCAAATGGATGGGGTTTGGTCAGGGCCACCCAAAGCAGAGCAATATATCAAAAATTCTGTAATATTAAGAAATGGACAGACATTTTACACTGAATTCTTACCTGTCAACAAGAGAACGTGCTTTTGCCAACTGCTGGTCAACTTCCCACCCTGATCGAGTTAAACCAAAGCCAGCTGATCTGTGACCCCATACTTCAATTGAGAGTGCACCATCTGCACAGTGCTCCAAAAAGTCTTCTGTTACTAATACAGTGTAGTCTCTCGAGTGTTCAAACTGCAATATAAATTGTTACTTACTGAACATGTAAACCCATAAATGTAAGCAAAGGCAATCTTTTTTCCTACACACATCTCCCCAACTATGACAAACAACAGGCTTTTTAGTTCAAAATATACTTATTTCATATATTTGGAGATTTTTTTTTTTTTTTTTTATACTTTGTCGCTGTCTCCCGCGTTTGCGAGGTAGCGCAAGGAAACAGACGAAAGAAATGGCCCAACCCCCCCATACACATGTATATACATACGTCCACACACGCAAATATACATACCTACACAGCTTTCCATGGTTTACCCCAGACGCTTCACATGCCTTGATTCAATCCACTGACAGCACGTCAACCCCGGTATACCACATCGCTCCAATTCACTCTATTCCTTGCCCTCCTTTCACCCTCCTGCATGTTCAGGCCCCGATCACACAAAATCTTTTTCACTCCATCTTTCCACCTCCAATTTGGTCTCCCTCTTCTCCTCGTTCCCTCCACCTCCGACACATATATCCTCTTGGTCAATCTTTCCTCACTCATTCTCTCCATGTGCCCAAACCACTTCAAAACACCCTCTTCTGCTCTCTCAACCACGCTCTTTTCATTTCCACACATCTCTTACCCTTACGTTACTCACTCGATCAAACCACCTCACACCACACATTGTCCTCAAACATCTCATTTCCAGCACATCCATCCTCCTGCGCACAACTCTATCCATAGCCCATGCCTCGCAACCATACAACATTGTTGGAACCACTATTCCTTCAAACATACCCATTTTTGCTTTCCGAGATAATGTTCTCGACTTCCACACATTCTTCAAGGCCCCCAGAATTTTCGCCCCCTCCCCCACCCTATGATTCACTTCCGCTTCCATGGTTCCATCCGCTGCCAGATCCACTCCCAGATATCTAAAACACTTCACTTCCTCCAGTTTTTCTCCATTCAAACTCACCTCCCAATTGACTTGACCCTCAACCCTACTGTACCTAATAACCTTGCTCTTATTCACATTTACTCTTAACTTTCTTCTTCCACACACTTTACCAAACTCAGTCACCAGCTTCTGCAGTTTCTCACATGAATCAGCCACCAGCGCTGTATCATCAGCGAACAACAACTGACTCACTTCCCAAGCTCTCTCATCCCCAACAGACGTCATACTTGCCCCTCTTTCCAAAACTCTTGCATTTACCTCCCTAACAACCCCATCCATAAACAAATTAAACAACCATGGAGACATCACACACCCCTGCCGCAAACCTACATTCACTGAGAACCAATCACTTTCCTCTCTTCCTACACCAGATAGAAATAAAATACAACCCAGTATACATGACCCATATTCACAAAAAGTTCATACAGTTTTTCAAATGCGTTTGCCACTATTTCCCATGTTTGCAAAGCAGCAACAGGAACAGAAAAAGAAATGGCCTCATTCCCTCACATCCAATCTTTAGCTGCCACATATAATGCAATGAAACCAGAGTCCCCATCCACAACCAGGCCCCAAAAACCTTTCCATGGTTTTCACCAGCTGCTTCATATGCCCTGGTTTAGCACCCTAACAGCACATCATCCCCTGTAAACCACATTACTCCAAATCACTTTATCCCCTGCATGCCTCATACCCTCCTGAATGTACAGATCCTGAGCCTTCAAAACATCATTTACTCCATCCTTCCACTTTTCCTAGCTCCTTCCACTTCTGATATGTATAAACTATCAATCATCCAAACCTTGCTCATCCTCTCCACATGACCACGCCATTTCAGCACATCCTCTTAGTTCCCTTGTACATACTCCTCCTGCTACCTAACATTTCTTATTCAATCAACCCTCCTCACACTACAAACATGTTATTTCCAACACATCTGTCCTATTCTTTACATTACTGTCCAAAGTTAATGCCACATATCCAAACAGCACCAATGAAAGTACTACTATACACAAAATTTAAATCATGTTAATGATAAATTAACAATTAATACAAGACAATTTCAGCATACCCTCTAGTTCTCTTATATATAATCATCTGAATATCACACCTCTCTCTTTCTCGATCATTTCTTATTCGATCAACCCTCCTTACACCATGTCATCAAACATTTAATTTCAAACACATTCATCATAACCTTTACATTTTTGTCTATGGCCCATGCCTCACATGCGTACAGCACCAATGGGGGGACTACTAATATACAAAAAGAATATCTATCATTATCATCATACTTAATTGCTGTTTCCCATGTCAGTGAGGTAGTGCCAGGAAGCAGACAAAGAATGGCCCATCCACTCATATACACACTGACCTGCTGTCAATGGACTGAACCATAGCATGTGAAACGTCTGGGGTAAACCATGGAAGGGTCTGTGGGGCCTGGATGTGGATAGGGAGCTGTGGTTTCTGTGCATTACACATGACAGCTAAAGATTGAAAGTGAACAAATGTGGCCTTTTTATCTGTTTTCCTGGCAATATCTCACTGAAGCAGGGGGTAGCGATGCTGTTTCCTGTGGGGTCGGGCAGCGACAGGAATGGATGAAGGCAAGCAACTATGAAAATGTACATGTGTATATCTGTATATGTCTGCCTATGTTGATATGCATATGTGCATGTATGTATACAAAAATGTATCATACATATATATAAGTGTGTTTATGTATACACAAACATATCCTGAAAATCATAAAATAGCAGTTATTTTTCTATATTCACTGTAAGTACACAATCCTCACAAATCAATACCTCAAATACAGATTGCTCCCTGACTTATGACCTATGCAACTTATGACCATCCATACATACAATACAAAAAAAGAAAAATTAGAAAAAAGTATCTATCTATCTTTATTTTGCTTTGTCGCTGTCTCCCACATTAGCAAGGTAGCGCAAGGAAACAGACGAAAGAATGGCCCAACCCACCCACATACACATGTATATACATACATGTCCACACACGCAAATATACATACCTATACATCTCAATGTATACATATATATACACACACAGACATATACATATATACACATGTACATAATTCATACTGTCTGCCTTTATTCAATCCCATCGCCACCTCACCCCACAGGAAATAACAACCCCCTCCCCCCTCACGTGTGCGAGGTAGCGCTAGGAAAAGACACCAAAGGCCCCATTCGTTCACACTCAGTCTCTAGCTGTCATGTAATAATGCACCGAAACAACAGCTCCCTTTCCACATCCAGGCCCCACACAACTTTCCATGGTTTACCCCAGACGCTTCACATGCCCTGGTTCAATCCATTGACAGCACGTCGACCCCGGTATACCACATCGTTCCAATTCACTCTATTCCTTGAACACCTTTCACCCTCCTGTGTGTTCAGGACCCGATCACTCAAAATCTTTTTCACTCCATCTTTCCGCCTCCAACTTGGTCTCCCACTTCTCCTCGTTCCCTCCACCTCTGACACATATATCCTCTTGGTCAATCTTTCCTCACTCATTCTCTCCATGTGATCAAACCATTTCAAAACACCCTCTTCTGCTCTCTCAACCACACTCTTTCTATTACCACACTCTTACCCTTACATTACTTACTCGATCAAACCACCTCACACCACATATTGTCCTCAAACATCTAATTTCCAGCACATCCAACCTCCTCTGCACACCTCTATCCATAGCCCACGCCTCGCAACCATACAACATTGTTGGAACCACTATTCCTTCAAACATAGCCATTTTTGCTTTCCGAGATAATGTTCTCGACTTCCACACATTCTTCAAGGCTCCCAGGATTTTCGCCCCCTCCCCCACCCTATGATTCACTTCAGCTTCCATGGTACCATCTGCTGCCAAATCCACCCCAGATATCTAAAACACTTCACTTCCTCCAGTTTTTCTCCATTCAAATTTACCTCCCAATTGACTTAACCCTCAACCCTACTGTATCTAATAACCTTGCTCTTATTCACATTTACTCTCAACTTGCTTCTTTCACATACTTTACCAAACTCAGTCACCAGCTTCTGCAGTTTCTCACGTGAATCAGCCACCAGTGCTGTATCATCAGCGAACAACAACTGACTCACTTCCCAAGCTCTCTCATCCACAACATACTGCATACTTGCCCCTCTTTCCAAAACTCTTGCATTCACCTCCCTAACAACCCCATCCATAAACAAATTAAACAACCATGGAGACATCACACACCCCTGCCGCAAACCTACATACACTGAGTACCAATCACTTTCCTCTATTCCTACATGTACACATGCCTTACATCCTCGATAAAAACTTTTCACTGCTTCTAATAACTTGCCTCCCACACCATATATTCTTAATACCTTCCACAGAGCATTTCTATCAACTCTATCATATGCCTTCTCCAGATCCATAAATGCTACATACAAATCCATTTGCTTTTCTAAGTATTTCTCACATACATTCTTCAAAGCAAACACCTGATCCACACATCCTCTACCACTTCTGAAACCACACTGCTCTTCCCCAATCTGATGCTCTGTACATGCCTTCACCCTCTCAATCAATACCCTCCCATATAATTTACCAGGAATACTCAACAAACTTACACCTCTGTAATTTGCGCACTCACCTTTGTCCCCTTTGCCTTCGTACAATGGCACTAAGCACGCATTCCGCCAATCCTCAGGCACCTCACCATGAATCATACATACATAAATAACCTTACCAACCAGTCAACAATACAGTCACCCCCTTTTATAATAAATTCCACTGCAATACCATCCAAACCTGCTGCCTTGCCAGCTTTCATCTTCCACAAAGCTTTTACTACCTCTTCTCTGTTTACCAAATCATTTTCCCTAACCCTCTCACTTTGCACACCACCTCGACCAAAACACCCTATATCTGCCACTCTATCATCAAACACATTCAACAAACCTTCAAAATACTCACTCCATCTCCTTCTCACATCACCACTACTTGTTATCACCTCCCCATTAGCCCCCTTCACTGAAGTTCCCATTTGTTCCCTTGTCTTATGCACTTTATTTACCTCCTTCCAAAACATCTTTTTATTCTCCCTAAAATTTAATGGTACTCTCTCACCCCAACTCTCATTTGCCCTATTTTTCACCTCTTGCACCTTTCTCTTCACCTCCTGCCTCTTTATTTTATACATCTCCCACTCATTTGCATTATTTCCTTGCAAAAGTCTTCCAAATGCCTCTCTCTTCTCTTTCACTAATAATCTTACTTCTTCATCCCACCACTCACTACCCTTTCTAATCTGCCCACCTCCCACGCTTCTCATGCCACAAGCATCTTTTGCGCAAGCCATCACTGCTTCCCTAAATACATCCCATTCCTATCCCACTCCCCTTACCTCCTTTTTTCTCATCTTTTTCCATTCTGTACTCAGTCTCTCCTGGTACTTCCTCACACAAGTCTCCTTCCCAAGCTCACTTACTCTCACCACTCTCTTCACCCCAAAATTCTCTCTTCTTTTCTGAAACCCCCCACAAATCTTCACCTTTGCCTCTACAAGATAATGATCAGACATCCCTCCAGTTGCACCTCTCAGAAAATTAACATCCAAAAGTCTCTCTTTCGCGTGCCTATCAATTAACACGTAATTCAATAACGCTCTCTGGCTATCTCTCCTACTTACATTCGTATACTTATGTATTCCCAGGTATTCCCAATCACCAGTCCTTTTTCAGCACATAAATCTACAAGCTATTCACCATTTTCATTTACAACACTGAACACCCCAAGTATACCAATTATTCCCTCAACTGCCACATTACCCACCTTTGCATTCAAATCACCCATCACTATAACCCGGTCTCGTGCATCAAAACCACTAACACACTCATTCAGCTGCTCCTAAATCACTTGCCTCTCATGATCTTTCTTCTCATGCCCAGGTGCATATGCACCAATAATCACCCATCTCTCTCCAACAACTTTCAGTTTTACCCATATCAATCTAGAGTTTACCTTCTTACACCCTATCACATACTCCCACCACTCCTGTTTCAGGAGCAGTAAATATAAAAACTGCTTGGTCATACATCTGCCAGTGCTAATGGCTGTGATTGCACGACAGTAAATGTCAGGTGATCCTGGCATTGTGTGCATCACAGCATCTCTCTCAGTTACCATTCAGTAAGTGCGCATTATTCAAATGAATCAAACTAATTTTTGTGTTGAATCAAACCCCAAAGAAGATGACAAGCATGTGGAAAAACCCATCACATGATAGATGTGGCAAGAAACCGAGGAAGATACTTAATTTGGAGTTGAAAATGAAGGTAATCACCCAATATGAAGTAGGAAAATAGGAAAAAAGTTAATGTAATTGCAAATAATTGGACAGTCTCCACAACTTAAAAGGACAAAGAAAAATAAGTGAAGCAGTGGCAAGTAGGAAGTGTACAATAATAACAAAGCAATGACATGGGCCCATCTACCGAATGGAAAATGATGCTGTGGATGGAAGATCAAATTCAAAAACATGTACCAATAAGCTTTTAAACAATTCAGGCAATGGTTAAAAGCCTTTTTGATACTTTGAGGGAGCAAGTGGGAGAGGATTACATCAAGAACTACACAGCAATTCATAGTTCAACAGATTCAAAAGAAGATATAGCTTGCACAATGTTCGAGTCACAGGTGAAGCAGCAAGTGCTGACGAAGGAGCTGCTGAAAAGTTCTTTGAAAGTTTGGGTGAATCAATCTGTGTACTAAGGAATCTCTAACAAAAGGCAAAAAGAAACTACATAATCATATAATAAAGCTGGTTAATAAAAAGCAAGATAATCATGATAGAAACGAGTAGGATAAAAGAATGCTGTATGGGTAAACGAATTCTACATGCCATGCTGACATATGTCTGACTTACGTCTATTTCGAGACATGAAAGGTCAGTTGGAGTGGAATTCGAACTTCTGTTGGAGAGCATCTGTAGTACATCCTTGCTCTACATGTTTCATGTCTATCATCAGAGCATCAAAGTCATCATGGTAAAGCCAAGTACACAGTATGATCAAAGAATTTGCTTTAGGTGCATCATGTTTCCTACAATTATATCATGCACCTTAAGCATTCTCTGTGAGAGCATTATTGTCAATTTTAAAAAATAACAGTCTTTACAGACGCATAAAAGTTTCTGTTAGTCGGCAATGTTTGCTGCAAATACTTAACCCTGTCACTGTGCCATGATTAAAGCTCAACTTCCCCCCTCCACCCTATCTGGCAATACTATGAAAGAGATAGGGGTGACCTGATTACAGCCTTCAATTTTCTAAAGGAGCTGAACAACATCAACAGAGAAATAGCCTCTTGAAATATTGAAATAAAGTTCAAGATGTCACCTGAGAAAGGTAAAGTGCCAAGAGAATGGAAAAGGGATAACATCATATCTGTTAATAAGAAAGGAGACCAGGAAGAGATGCTGAACAACAGACCAGTCCCCTTATAGAGTGTGGTCTGTTAGGTACAGGAAAAGTTCATCAAAAACCAAATGTATGAGTTTCTACAGATTGAAAATTACCTAGCTGAGAGGCAACATTGATTTAAGGAAAGAAGGAAAAGTGAAATGAACCTCCTGGATTTTTATGAGTAAGCTGATTCAGACAAAATGGAAGGTAGATTGTCTAAATCTTGAATGTCAAAAAACACTTGAAAAAGTACCTCATGAGAAGCTCATTAAGAAGCTGAAATACCCGGTAGGAATATGGGGAAGACTCTTCCGATGGATAAAAGATTATCTTAGTGGAAGGGCACAAAGGACACATGTCACAGGAGCCTTCTTCAGATAGGTGGAGGCCACCAGTGTAGTGCCCCAGGGTTCTGTTTTGGGAACATTACTCTTCTTGGTCTATGTGAATGACTTGCCTGAAGGTATGGACTCCTAACTGAATATGTCTGCAGATGATGCAAAAGTCATGACTGAAGAGAAGAGTGAGGAGAATTGTATTAGCTTACAAAGTTGATCTGATATATGGCAGATGAAATTCAACCCAAGAAAATGTAAAATACTGAGGATGGGACAAAATGAAAGAAGGCCTAACTATAATCATTGCCTAAAAAGAAATAAACTTTAGGATTCTGTATGTGAGGAGGACTTAGGAGTTGACACTGTCCTTAACCTGTACCTAGAGTCCCACATAAGGAGAATGGTAAAGGAGACGAACTGTTTTCTGACAAATATCAGGACAGCTTTCAAGTATATGGGTACAGAAATATCTGGCAAGTTTTTCATATCCTACATATGGCTAAAACAAAAATATTTATCACATTTGCTCCCTGCACCTTCAATAAGCATATACAGCTAACACAGAAAGTCCTGTGGAAGGAAACAAAGATGGCACCAAAAGTATGACAACTAAGGTACAGAGAAAAGTTAAAGGCTTTCAATTAGACCACCTTGGAAGAAAGAAGAATGAAGGGTAACCTGATCACAACTTTTAAGATTTCCAAAAAGATCAATGACATGGGGAGTGAACAGTTCTTTGAGGGATGTGGGGAGGGGGCAATTAAAGAAAGTAACATGAAATTAGGCAAGAAACTTTCAAAAAGATGTAAAGAGGTACTTTTATAGTTTATGAATGGATGATATGTAGTACTCTGAGGGGGTCTAGGAAAGAATGCAGGACAGTTTGTTTACAAAGACAGTGGATTATAATACAATGAAGGGTGTTTGTGTGAAAGAAATATTACCTGTGACACATGAAAATGTGAGTGAAAGAATACTGGAGGGGGAGATATGGGGGATGAATGGGTGGAAAGGTGTATGTAAGGGAGGCATGTAAAGACAGGGATAAGTGGAGAGTCTTTTGCTTTGGCTATCCCCTTAATGAGAGTTTGACAGGGAACAGGCATTAGAGATATAGACAGACAGATAGATGAATGAAACAGAATGACTGAGGACAAGGTTAATTCAGCCAGCATACATAAATCTATGAAGGTGTATGATATAAGATAATGTCCAAGAGATAGGGCTCCACAAAAGCAAATCTTCCCCACTATACAGAACAAACAGGTGTACAATTACAATACTTCATTAAATACAATAACTGGGTAACCAGAGATCATACAAAGAATTTAGGAAAGAATCTTGTTAGAAAGGATGTGAAGTCCTGCTTTGTGTAAGGATGATGGATGGTTAGAATATAATAATATAAGAAGCTGAAAATGTAGGCAGTATATAAAAGCATATTCCTTAAGTGCTACTAGATGGTAAAGAAAGATTTATAAAATAAGCATGTTTTCACTCTTAAACATTATGGAAATGAAGTCTACTACAGAAAACATTGAATACTAAATGTTTTGTCATTTCTATTCAAGCAAACCTTCACTTCTAACCTTAAATGTCATTGAATCTTTGGATGTTGGAGCTGCCGGAAATTCATTATTGACAACTGGAGCAACAACCTCACTTTCTGTCTGACCCCAGAACTGGTACTGACAGAAAACAAAATGGGAGAGTGAAGGGGGAAGCCCTGCAGCCTGCTTGATGCAAACCTGAAAATAGAGTCATAAATACAGAATACAATTAACTATTCTATGTATTAATTCCAATTAAATTCTTGTCTATGTTACATGGATCAAAGACATAAAGCCTCTCAGTTTACTCCAAAAGATTCGCACATTCATTTTATCTTACAAGAACAAAGCTTCTACGCTAAAATTAGCTTTCCTTAATGTTTCCATCTGTAAACAGAGTCATCAAACATGACTAACATCTCCATTCACACTTCAACTCTCAAACACAATATGCTTTTAATGTGCATGAACAAAAATTAATTCCAAAGCATTCTCATCTGAAATGCCATTAACCTTTAACAATTTACTCCCAACATATGTCTATTTATATTGGGTTTTATTTCTCTAGGTTCTATGTGCTCCTCCTTGTGTCTTACTAAATACTATCATCTGAGCACCATTTCTCAACCTCCTCCCCTGCATTATTTCTTCTCTGTGAAGCTCAAGTGTCTATTGCTGCCTTTCCCCAAAATTGTTAAAACTTAAAACAATCTCTACCATCAATTCCACTCCATGGGCAGTGTTTGTGCTTATCATATTGTACTAAATCACCCTTTGCTTGCCTCATGGATCTTTCATTTCACAACACTGAGGCTCAAAATTTCCCTACACTTTATAGCTTTACTTTTCTGTTTTGTGAATTTCTCCCCTGTGCCCAATCAAAAAAAAAAAAAAAAAAAAAAAAAAAAAAAAAAAGAACAGAGAAGGGAGCCAAGTGAGGATATTCCCTCTAAGGCTCGGTCCTCTATTCTTAACACGACCATACAAACGTGGGAAATGGCAAATATGTCTGAATAAATATATACATAGAAGGAAACCACAAACTTTTAATTATTCTTAGACTGGAGAGGAGTAACGCAAACCTGAAAAACTGTTGCTCAAATATCCGGAGGAAGCCATAGCATCTTATCAATGGGTTAAGATTTCCAAAGAACCTGGCACACACACACCACTCCAAGTTCAAAGCAGACTTCAGAAAGTATATGAGTGGATGGGCCATTCTTCGTCTGTATCCTGGCACTACCTCACTGATGCAGAAAACAGCGATTAGGTATAATAAAATTATTCATTATATATCTAATTTGCTTTGTCGCTGTCTCCCGCGTTTGCGAGGTAGCACAAGGAAACAGACGAAAGAAATGGCCCAACCCAACCCCATACACATGTATATACATACATGTCCAAACACTCAAATATACATACCTATACATCTCAATGTACACATATATATACACACACAGACATATACATATATACACATGTACATAATTCGTTCACACTCAGTCTCTAGCTGTCATGTAATAATGCCCGAAACCACAGCTCCCTTTCCACATCCAGGCCCTACAGAACTTTCCATGGTTTACCCCAGATGCTTTACATGCCCTGATTCAATCCATTGACAGCACGTCGACCCCGGTATACCACATCGATCCAATTCACTCTATTCCTTGCCCGCCTTTCACCCTCCTGCATCTTCAGGCCCCGATCACTCAAAATTTTTTTCACTCCATCTTTCCACCTCCAATCTGGTCTCCCACTTCTCGTTCCCTCCACCTCCAACACATATATCCTCTTGGTCAATCTTTCCTCACTCATTCTCTCCATGTGCCCAAACCATTTCAAAACACCCTCTTCTGCTCTCTCAACCACACTCTTTTTATTTCCACACATCTCTCTTACCCTTACATTACTTACTCGATCAAACCACCTTACACCACATATTGTCCTCAAACATCTCATTTCCAGCACATCCACCCTCCTCCACACAACTCTATCCACAGCCCACGCCTGTGGGCCCTCGCAACCATACAACACTGTTGGAACCACTATTCCTTCAAACATACCCATTTTTGCTTTCCGAGATAATGTTCTCGACTTCCACACATTCTTCAAGGCTCCCAGGATTTTCGCCCCCTCCCCCACCCTATGATTCACTTCCGCTTCCATGGTTCCATCCGCTGCCAGATCCACTCCCAGATATCTAAAACACTTTACTTCCTCCAGTTTTTCTCCATTCAGACTTACCTCCCAATTGACTTGACCCTCAACCCTACTGTACCTAATAACCTTGCTCTTATTCACATTTACTCTTAACTTTCTTCTTTCACATACTTTACCAAACTCAGTTACCAGCTTCTGCAGTTTCTCACATGAATCATCCACCAGCACTGTATTATCAGTGAACGACATCTGACTCACTTCCCAAGCTCTCTCATCCACAACGGACTGCATACTTGCCCCTCTTTCCAAAACTCTTGCATTCACCTCCCTAACAACCCCATCCATAAACAAATTAAACAACCATGGAGACATCACACACCCCTGCCGCAAACCTATTTTCACTGAGAACCAATCACTTTCCTCTCTTCCTACACGTACACATGCCTTACATCCTCGATAAAAACTTTTCACTGCTTCTAACAACTTGCCTCCCACACCATATATTCTTAGTACCTTCCACAGAGCATCTCTATCAACTCTATCATATGCCTTCTCCAGATCCATAAATGCTACATACAAATTCATTTGCTTTTCTAAGTATTTCTCACATACATTCTTCAAAGCTCTGGGGATAGGGGAGAAAGAATACTTCCCACGCATTCCTCACGTGTCGTAGAAGGTGACTAAAGGGGACGGGAGCGGGGGGCCAGAAACCCTCCCCTCCTTGTATTCTAACTTTCTAAAAGGGGAAACAGAAGAAGGAGTCACGCGAGGAGTGCTCATCCTCCTCGAAGGCTCAGATTGGGGTGTCTAAATGTGTGTGGATGTAACCAAGATGAGAAAAAAGGAGAGATAGGTAGTATGTTTGAGGAAAGGAACCTGGATGTTTTGGCTCTGAGTGAAACAAAGCTCAAGGGTAAAGGGGAAGAGTGGTTTGGGAATGTCTTGGGAGTAAAGTCAGGGGTTAGTGAGAAGACAAGAGCAAGGGAAGGAGTAGCACTACTCCTGAATCAGGAGTTGTGGGAGTATGTGATAGAGTGTAAGAAAGTAAATTCTAGATTGATATGGGTAAAACTGAAAGTGGATGGAGAGAGATGGGTGATTATTGGGGCATATGCACCTGGGCATGAGAAGAAAGATCATGAGAGGCTAGTGTTTTGGGAGCAGCTGAATGAGTGTGTTAGTGGTTTTGATGCACGAGACCGGGTTATAGTGATGGGTGGTTTGAATGCAAAGGTGAGTAATGTGGCAGTTGAGGGAATAATTGGTATACATGGAGTGTTCAGTGTTGTAAATGGAAATGGTGAAGAGCTTGTAGATTTATGTGCTGAAAAAGGACTGGTGATTGGGAATACCTGGTTTAAAAAGCGAGATATACATAAGTATACATATGTAAGTAGGAGAGATGGCCAGAGAGCGTTATTGGATTACGTGTTAATTGATAGACGCACGATAGAGAGACTTTTGGATGTTAATGTGCTGAGAGGTGCAACTGGAGGGATGTCTGATCATTATCTTGTGGAGGCGAAGGTGAAGATTTGTGGGGGTTTTCAGAAAAGAAGAGAGAATGTTGGGGTGAAGAGAGTGGTGAGAGTAAGTGAGCTTGGGAAGGAGACTTGTGTGAGGAAGTACCAGGAGAGACTGAGTACAGAATGGAAAAAGGTGAGAAGAAAGGAGGTAAGGGGAGTGGGGGAGGAATGGGATGTATTTAGGGAAGCAGTGATGGCTTGCGCAAAAGATGCTTCTGGTATGAGAAGCGTGGGAGGTGGGTTGATTAGAAAAGGTAGTGAGTGGTGGGATAAAGAAGTAAGATTATTAGTGAAAGAGAAGAGAGAGGCATTTGGACGATTTTTGCAGGGAAAAAATGCAAATGAGTGGGAGAGGTATAAAAGAAAGAGGCAGGAGGTCAAGAGAAAGGTGCAAGAGGTGAAAAAGAGGGCAAATGAGAGTTGAGGTGAGAGAGTATCATTAAATTTTAGGGAGAATAAAAAGATGTTTTGGAAGGAGGTAAATAAAGTGCATAAGACAAGGGAGCAAATGGGAACTTCAGTGAAGGAGGCCAATGGGGAGGTGATAACAAGTAGAGGTGATGTGAGAAGGAGATGGGGTGAGTATTTTGAAGGTTTGTTGAATGTGTTTGATGATAGAGTGGCAGATATAGGATGTTTTGGTCGAGGTGGTGTGCAAAGTGAGAGGGTTAGGGAAAATGATTTGGTAAACAGAGAAGAGGTAGTAAAAGCTTTATGGAAGATGAAAGCCGGCAAGGCAGCAGGTTTGGATGGTATTGCAGAGGAATTTATTAAAAAAGGGGGTGACTGTATTGTTGACTGGTTGGTAAGGTTATTTAATGTATTTATGATTCATGGTGAGGTGTCTGAGGATTGGCGGAATGCTTGCATTGTGCCACTGTACAAAGGCAAAAGGGATAAGAGTGAGTGCTCAAATTACAGAGGTATAAATTTGTTGAGTATTCCTGGTAAATTATATGGGAGGGTATTGATTGAGAGGGTGAAGGCATGTACAGAGCATCAGATTGGGGAAGAGCAGTGTGGTTTCAGAAGTGGTAGAGGATGTGTGGATCAGGTGTTTGTTTTGAAGAAGGTATGTGAGAAATACTTAGAAAAACAAATGGATTTGTATGAAGCGTTTATGGATCTGGAGAAGGCATATGATAGAGTTGATAAAGATGCTCTGTGGAAGGTTTTAAGAATATATGGTATGGGAGGCAAATTATTAGAAGCAGTGAAAAGTTTTTATCGAGGATGTAAGGCATGTGTACGTGTAGGAAGAAAGGAAAGTGATTGGTTCTCAGTGAATGTAGGTTTGCGGCAGGGGTGTGTGATGTCTCCATGGTTGTTTAATTTGTTTATGGATGGGGTTGTTTGGGAGGTGAATGCAAGAGTTTAGGAAAGAGGGGCAAGTATGCAGTCTGTTGTGGATGAGAGAGCTTGGGAAGTGAGTCAGTTGTTCACTGATGATACAGCGCTGGTGGCTGATTCATGTAAGAAACTGCAGAAGCTGGTGACTGAGTTTGGTAAAGTGTGTGAGAGAAGAAAGTTAAGAGTAAATGTGAATAAGAGCAAGGTTATTAGGTACAGTAAGGTTGAGGGTCAAGTCAATTGGGAGGTAAGTTTGAATGGAGAAAAACTGGAGGAAGTAAAGTGCTTTAGATATCTAGGGGTGGATCTGGCAGCTGATGGAACCATGGAAGCGGAAGTGAATCATAGGGTGGGGGAGGGGGCGAAAATTCTGGGAGCCTTGAAGAATGTTTGGAAGTCGAGAACATTATCTCCAAAAGCAAAAATGGGTATGTTTGAAGGAATAGTGGTTCCAATAATGTTGTATGGTTGCGAGGCGTGGGCTATGGATAGATTTGTGCACAGGAGGGTGGATGTGCTGGAAATGAGATGTTTGAGGACAATATGTGTTGTGAGGTGGTTTGATCGAGTAAGTAATGTAAGGGTAAGAGAGATGTGTGGAAATAAAAAGAGCATGGTTGAGAGAGCAGAAGAGGCTGTTTTGAAATGGTTTGGTCACACGGAGAGAATGACTGAGGAAAGATTGACCAAGAGGATATATGTGTCTGAGGTGGAGGGAACGTGGAGAAGTGGGAGACCAAATTGGAGGTGGAAAGATGGAGTGAAAAAGATTTTGAGTGATCGGGGCCTGAACATGCAGGAGGGTGAAAGGCGTGCAAGGAATAGAGTGAATTGGAACGATGTGGTATACCGGGGTCGACGTGATGTCAATGGATTGAACCAGGGCATGTGAAGCATCTGGGGTAAACCATGGAAAGTTGTGTGGGGCCTGGATGTGGAAAGGGAGCTGTGGTTTCGGTGCATTGTGGTTTCGGTGCAGTGTGAATGAATGGGGCCTTTGGTGTCTTTTCCTAGCGCTACCTCGCACACATGAGGGGGGAGGGGGGTTGTTATTCCATGTGTGGCGAGGTGGCGATGGGAACAAATAAAGGCAGACAGTATGAATTAAGTACATGTGTATATATGTATATGTCTGTGTGTGTATATATATGTGTACATTGAGATGTATAGGTATGTATATTTGCGTGTGGACGTGTATGTATATTCATGTGTATGTGGGCGGGTTGGGCCATTCTTTCGTCTGTTTCCTTGCGCTACCTCGCTAACGCGGGAGACAGCGACAAAGCAAAATAAATAAATAAAATAAATAAATATATTCTTCAAAGCAAACACCTGATCCACATATCCTCTACACTTCTGAAACCACACTGCTCTTCCCCAATCTGATGCTCTGTACATGCCTTCACCCTCTCAATCAATACCCTCCCATATAATTTACCACGAATACTCAACAAACTTATACCTCTGTAATCTGAGCACTCACTCTTATCCCCTTTGCCTTTGTACAATGGCACTATGCAAGCATTCCGCCAATCCTCAGTCACCTCACCAGGAATCATACATACATCAAATAACCTTACCAACCAGTCAACAATACAGTCACCCCCCTTTTTTAATAAATTCCACTGCAATACCATCCAAACCTGCTGCCTTGCCTGGCTTTCATAATAAAATATACAATATACATAATTTGGACGATTTTTGCAAGGAAATAATGCAAATGAGTGGGAGATGTATAAAAGAAAGAGGCAGGAGGTCAAGAGAAAGGTGCAAGAGGTGAAAAAGAGGGTAAATGAGAGTTGGGGTGAGAGAGTATCATTAAATTTTAGGGAGAATAAAAAGATGTTTTGGAAGGAGGTAAATGAAGTGCGTAAGACAAGGGAACAAATGGGAACTTCAGTGAAGGGGGCTAATGGGGAGATGATAACAAGTAGTGGTGATGTGAGAAGGAGATGGAGTATTTTGAAGGTTTGTTGAATGAGTTTGATGATAGAGTGGCAGATATAGGGTGTT
Source organism: Panulirus ornatus (assembly GCF_036320965.1). Lineage (NCBI taxonomy): Eukaryota > Metazoa > Arthropoda > Malacostraca > Decapoda > Palinuridae > Panulirus > Panulirus ornatus. Next base: position 49,017,202 of record NC_092237.1, read on the forward strand.
TTGGTCAAGGTGGTGTGCAAAGTGAGAAGGTTAGGGAAAATGATTTGGTAAACAGAGAAGAGGTAGTAAAAGCTTTGTGGAAGATGAAAGCTGGCAAGGCAGCAGGTTTGGATGGTATTGCAATGGAATTTATTAAAAAAGGGGGTGACTGTATTGTTGACTGGTTGGTAAGGTTATTTAATGTATGTATGATTCATGGTGAGGTGCCTGAGGATTGGCGGAATGCTTGCATAGTGCCATTGTACGAAGGCAATGGGGACAAAGGTGAGTGCTCAAATTACATAGGTATAAGTTTGTTGAGTATTCCTGGGAAATTATATGGGAGGGTATTGATTGAGAGGGTGAAGTCATGTACAGGGCATCAGATTGGGGAAGAGCAGTGTGGTTTCAGAAGTGGTAGAGGATGTGTGGATCAGGTGTTTGCTTTGAAGAATGTATGTGAGAAATATTTAGAAAAGCAAATGGATTTGTATGTAGCATTTATGGATCTGGAGATGGCATATGATAGAGTTAGAGTATTTAGAAAAGCAAATGGATTTGTATGTAGCATTTATGGATCTGGAGATGGCATATGATAGAGTTAGAGAGAGAGAGAGAGAGAGAGAGAGAGAGAGAGAGAGAGAGAGAGAGAGAGAGAGAGAGAGAGAGAGAGAGAGAGAGAGAGAGAGATGCAAAAAATAAATCACAAAAATTAAATAACATATGCAGAAATTCAAAAGTATATAGAAATCAAATAAATGTTTAAGTTCCAGAGGAGGCTTCAGTATGAAATTGGAGGACATCAAGAAGAAATATGCAGGGATGAGACAGCACAGAACAAATTTGTAACATGAATTATCAAGTTGAGCTAAATAATATATTTCTAAGTATCAAATAGGTATGAAGTCTGTTGGAGATGAGAGAGCTTGGGTTGTGAGTCAGTTGTTCGCTGATGATACAGCGCTGGTGACTGATTCATGTGAGAAACTGCAGAAGCTGGTGACTGAGTTTGGTAAAGTGTGTGAAAGAAGAAAGTTAAGAGTAAATGTGAATAAGAGCAAGGTTATTAGGTACAGTAGGGTTGAGGGTCAAGTCAATTGGGAGGTAAGTCTGAATGGAGAAAAACTGGAGGAGTAAAGTGTTTTAGATATCTGGAAGTGGATCTGGCAGTGGATGGAACCATGGAAGCGGAAGTGAATCATAGGGTGGGGGAGGGGGCGAGAATCCTGGGAGCCTTGAAGAATGTGTGGAAGTCGAGAACATTATCTCGGAAAGCAAAAATGGCTATGTTTGAAGGAATAGTGGTTCCAACAATGTTGTTTGGTTGAGAAGACGTGGGCTATGGACAGAGTTGTGTGCAGGAGGGTGGATGTGCTGGAAATGAGATGTTTGAGGACAATATGCGGTGTGAGGTGGTTTGATCGAGTAAGTAATGTAAGGGTAAGAAAGATGTGTGGAAATAAAAAGAGCGTGGTTGAGAGAGCAGAAGAGGCTGTTTTGAAATGGTTTGGGCACATGGAGAGAATGACTGAGGAAAGATTGACCAAGAGGATATATGTGTCAGAGGTGGAGGGAACGAGAAGTGGGAGACCTAATTGGAGGTGGAAAGATGGAGTGAAAAAGATTTTGAGTGATCGGGGCCTGAACGTGCAGGAGGGTGAAAGGCGTGCAAGGAATAGAGTGAACTGGAACGATGTGGTATACCGGGGTCGACGTGATGTCAATGGATTGAACCAGGGCATGTGAAGCGTCTGGGGTAAAACATGGAAAGTTGTGTGGGGCCTGGATGTGGAAAGGGAGCTGTGGTTTCAGTGCATTATTACATGACAGCTAGAGACTGAGTGTGAATGAATGGGGCCTTTGGTGTCTTTTCCTAGCGCTACCTCGCACACATGAGGGGGGAGGGGGTTGTTATTCCATGTGTGGCGAGGTGGCGATGGGAACAAATAAAGGCAGACAGTATGAATTATGTACATGTGTATATATGTATAAGTCTGTGTGTGTATATATATGTGTACATTGAGATGTATAGGTATGTATATTTGCGTGTGTGGACGTGTATGTGTATTCATGTGTACGTGGGCGGGTTGGGCCATTCTTTCATCTGTTTCCTTGCGCTACCTCGCTAACGCGGGAGACAGCGACAAAGCAAAATAAATAAATAAAATAAATAAATATATTCTTCAAAGCAAACACCTGATCCACACATCCTCTACCACTTCTGAAACCACACTGCTCTTCGCTAATCTGATGCTCTGTACATGCCTTCACCCTCTCAATCAATACCCTCCCATATAATTTACCAGGAATACTCAACAAACTTATACCTCTGTAATTTGAGCACTCACTCTTATCCCCTTTGCCTTTGTACAATGGCACTATGCAAGCATTCCGCCAATCCTCAGGCACCTCACCAGAAATCATACATACATTAAATAACCTTACCAACCTGTCAACAATACAGTCACCCCCCTTTTTTAATAAATTCCACTGCAATACCATCCAAACCTGCTGCCTTGCCGGCTTTCATAATAAAATATACAATATACATAATTTGGACGGTTTTTGCAAAAGAAAGAGGCAGGAGGTCAAGAGAGAGGTGCAAGAGGTGAAAAAGAGGGCAAATGAGAGTTGGGGTGAGAGAGTATCATTAAATTTTAGGGAGAATAAAAAGATGTTTTGGAAGGAGGTACATAAAGTGCGTAAGACAAGGGAACAAATGGGAACTTTAGTGAAGGGGGCTAATGGGGAGGTGATAACAAGTAGTGGTGATGTGAGAAAGAGATGGAGTATTTTGAAGGTATGTTGAATGTGTTTGATGATAGAGTGGCAGATATAGGGTGTTTTGGTCGAGGTGGTGTGCAAAGTGAGAGGGTTAGGGAAAATGATTTGGTAAACAGAGAAGAGGTAGTAAAAGCTTTGAGGAAGATGAAAGCCGGCAAGGCAGCGGGTTTGGATGGTATTGCAATGGAATTTATTAAAAAAGGGGGTGACTGTATTGTTGACTGGTTGGTTTTTATTTTTTTATTTTGCTCTGTCGCTGTCTCCTGTGTTTGCGAGGTAGTGCAAGGAAACAGATGAAAGAAATGGCCCAACCCACCCCCATACACATGTATATACATACACGTCCACACACGCAAATATACATACACGTCCACACACGCAAATATACATACCTATACATCTCAATGTACACATATATATACACACACAGACACATACATATATACCCATGCACACAATTCACACTGTCTGCCTTTATTCATTCCCATCGCCACCTCGCCACACATGGAATACCATCCCCCTCCCCCCTCATGTGTGCGAGGTAGCGCTAGGAAAAGACAACAAAGGCCCCATTTGTTCACACTCAGTCTCTAGCTGTCATGCAGTAATGCCCGAAACCACAGCTCTCTTTCCACATCCAGGCCCCACACAACTTTCCATGGTTTACCCCAGATGCTTCACATGCCCTGATTCAATCCACTGACAGCACGTCAACCCCGGTATACCACATCGATCCAATCCTCTCTATTCCTTGCACGCCTTTCACCCTGCATGTTCAGGCCCCAATCACTCAAAATCTTTTTCACTCCATCTTTCCACCTCCAATTTGGTCTCCCACTTCTCCTCATTCCCTCCACCTCCGACACATATATCCTCTTGGTCAATCTTTCCTCACTCATTCTCTCCATGTGCCCAAACCATTTCAAAACACCCTCTTCTGCTCTCTCAACCACGCTCTTTTTATTTCCACACATCTCTCTTACCCTTACATTACTTACTCGATCAAACCACCTCACACCACATATTGTCCTCAAACATCTCATTTCCAGCACATCCACCCTCCTGTGCACAACTCCATCCATAGCCCACGCCTCGCAACCATACAACATTGTTGGAACCACTATTCCTTCAAACATACCCATTTTTGCTTTCCGAGATAATGTTCTCGACTTCCACACATTCTTCAAGGCTCCCAGGATTTTCGCCCCCTCCCCCACCCTATGATTCACTTCAACTTCCATGGTTCCATCCACTGCCAGATCCACTCCCAGATATCTAAAACACTTTACTTCCTCCAGTTTTTCTCCATTCAAACTTACCTCCCAATTGACTTGACCCTCAACCCTACTGTACCTAATAACTTTGCTCTTATTCACATTTACTCTTAACTTTCTTCTTTCACACATTTTACCAAACTCAGTCACCAGCTTCTGCAGTTTCTCACATGAATCAGCCACTAGCTGGTTGGTAAGGTTATTTAATGTATGTATGATTCATGGTGAGGTGCCTGAGGATTGGCGGAATGCTTGCATAGTGCCATTGTACGAAGGCAGTGGGGACAAAGGTGAGCGCTCAAATTACAGAGGTATAAGTTTGTTGAGTATTCCTGGGAAATCATATGGGAGGGTATTGATTGAGAGGGTGAAGGCATGTACAGGGCATCAGACTGGGGAAGAGCAGTGTGGTTTCAAAGTGGTAGAGGATGTGTGGATCAGGTGTTTGCTTTGAAGTTCTTTTTTTTTTTTTTTTTGCTTTGTCGCTGTCTCCCGCGTTTGCGAGGTAGCACAAGGAAACAGACGAAAGAAATGGCCCAACCCACCCCCATACACATGTATATACATACGTCCACACACGCAAATATACATACCTACACAGCTTCCCATGGTTTACCCCAGACGCTTCACATGCCCTGATTCAATCCACTGACAGCACGTCAACCCCGGTATACCACATCGATCCAATTCACTCTATTCCTTGCCCTCCTTTCACCCTCCTGCATGTTCCGGCCCCGATCACACAAAATCTTTTTCACTCCATCTTTCCACCTCCAATTTGGTCTCCCACTTCTCCTCGTTCCCTCCACCTCTGACACATATATCCTCTTGGTCAATCTTTCCTCACTCATTCTCTCCATGTGCCCAAACCATTTCAAAACACCCTCTTCTGCTCTCTCAACCATGCTCTTTTTATTTCCACACATCTCTCTTACCCATACATTACTTACTCGATCAAACCACCTCACACCACACATTGTCCTCAAACATCTCATTTCCAGCACATCCATCCTCCTGCGCACAACTCTATCCATAGCCCACGCCTCGCAACCATACAACATCGTTGGAACCACTATTCCTTCAAACATACCCATTTTTGCTTTCCGAGATAATGTTCTCGACTTCCACACATTCTTCAAGGCTCCCAGAATTTTCGCCCCCTCCCCCACCCTATGATCCACTTCCGCTTCCATGGTTCCATCCGCTGACAGATCCACTCCCAGATATCTAAAACACTTTACTTCCTCCAGTTTTTCTCCATTCAAACTTACCTCCCAATTGACTTGACCCTCAACCCTACTGTACCTAATAACTTTGCTCTTATTCACATTTACTCTTAACTTTCTTCTTTCACACATTTTACCAAACTCAGTCACCAGCTTCTGCAGTTTCTCACATGAATCAGCCACTAGCTGGTTGGTAAGGTTATTTAATGTATGTATGATTCATGGTGAGGTGCCTGAGGATTGGCGGAATGCTTGCATAGTGCCATTGTACGAAGGCAGTGGGGACAAAGGTGAGCGCTCAAATTACAGAGGTATAAGTTTGTTGAGTATTCCTGGGAAATCATATGGGAGGGTATTGATTGAGAGGGTGAAGGCATGTACAGGGCATCAGACTGGGGAAGAGCAGTGTGGTTTCAAAGTGGTAGAGGATGTGTGGATCAGGTGTTTGCTTTGAAGTTCTTTTTTTTTTTTTTTTGCTTTGTCGCTGTCTCCCGCGTTTGCGAGGTAGCACAAGGAAACAGACGAAAGAAATGGCCCAACCCACCCCCATACACATGTATATACATACGTCCACACACGCAAATATACATACCTACACAGCTTCCCATGGTTTACCCCAGACGCTTCACATGCCCTGATTCAATCCACTGACAGCACGTCAACCCCGGTATACCACATCGATCCAATTCACTCTATTCCTTGCCCTCCTTTCACCCTCCTGCATGTTCCGGCCCCGATCACACAAAATCTTTTTCACTCCATCTTTCCACCTCCAATTTGGTCTCCCACTTCTCCTCGTTCCCTCCACCTCTGACACATATATCCTCTTGGTCAATCTTTCCTCACTCATTCTCTCCATGTGCCCAAACCATTTCAAAACACCCTCTTCTGCTCTCTCAACCATGCTCTTTTTATTTCCACACATCTCTCTTACCCATACATTACTTACTCGATCAAACCACCTCACACCACACATTGTCCTCAAACATCTCATTTCCAGCACATCCATCCTCCTGCGCACAACTCTATCCATAGCCCACGCCTCGCAACCATACAACATCGTTGGAACCACTATTCCTTCAAACATACCCATTTTTGCTTTCCGAGATAATGTTCTCGACTTCCACACATTCTTCAAGGCTCCCAGAATTTTCGCCCCCTCCCCCACCCTATGATCCACTTCCGCTTCCATGGTTCCATCCGCTGACAGATCCACTCCCAGATATCTAAAACACTTTACTTCCTCCAGTTTTTCTCCATTCAAACTTACCTCCCAATTGACTTGACCCTCAACCCTACTGTACCTAATAACCTTGCTCTTATTCACATTTACTCTTAACTTTCTTCTTTCACACACTTTACCAAACTCAGTCACCAGCTTCTGCAGTTTCTCACATGAATCAGCCACCAGCGCTGTATCATCAGCGAACAACAACTGACTCACTTCCCAAGCTCTCTCATCCACAACAGACTTCATACTTGCCCCTCTTTCCAAAACTCTTGCATTCACCTCCCTAACAACCCCATCCATAAACAAATTAAACAACCATGGAGACATCACACACCCCTGCCGCAAACCTACATTCACTGAGAACCAATCACTTTCCTCTCTTCCTACACGTACACATGCCTTACATCCTCGATAAAAACTTTTCACTGCTTCTAACAACTTGCCTCCCACACCATATATTCTTAATACTTTCCACAGAGCATCTCTATCAACTCTATCATATGCCTTCTCCAGATCCATAAATGCTACATACAAATCCATTTGCTTTTCTAAGTATTTCTCACATACATTCTTCAAAGCAAACACCTGATCCACACATCCTCTACCACTTCTGAAACCACACTGCTCTTCCCCAATCTGATGCTCTGTACATGCCTTCACCCTCTTTGAAGAATGTATGTTAGAAATATTTAGAAAAGCAAATGGATTTGTATGTAGCATTTATGGATCTGGAGAGAAAGAGAGAGAGAGAGAGAGAGAGAGAGAGAGAGAGAGAGAGAGAGAGAGAGAGAGAGAGAGAGAGAGAGAGAGAGAGAGATTCAAAAGTATATAGAAATCAAATAAATGTTTAAGTTCCAGAGGAGGCTACAGTATGAAATTGGAGGACATCAAGAAGATATATGCTAGGATGAGACAGCACAGAACAAATTTGTAACATGAATTATCAGGTTGAGCTAAATAATATATTTCTAGGTATCAAATAGGTATGAAGTCTGTTGGGGATGAGAGAGCTTGGGAAGTGGGTCAGTTGTTCGCTGATGATACAGCGCTGGTGGCTGATTCATGTGAGAAACTGCAGAAGCTGGTGACTGAGTTTGGTAAACTGTGTGAAAGAAGAAAGTTAAGAGTAAATGTGAATAAGAGCAAGGTTATTAGGTACAGTAGGGTTGAGGGTCAAGTCAATTGGGAGGTAAGTCTGAATGGAGAAAAACTGGAGGAGTAAAGTGTTTTAGATATCTGGAAGTGGATCTGGCAGCGGTTGGAACCATGGAAGCGGAAGTGAATCATAGGGTGGGGGAGGGGGCGAGAATCCTGGGAGCCTTGAAGAATGTGTGGAAGTCGAGAACATTATATCGGAAAGCAAAAATGGCTATGTTTGAAGGAATAGTGGTTCCAACAATGTTGTATGGTTGCAAGGCGTGGGCTATGGATAGAGTTGTGTGCAGGAGGGTGGATGTGCTGGAAATGAGATGTTTGAGGACAATATGTGGTGTGAGGTGGTTTGATCGAGTAAGTAATAATTGGGTAAGAGAGATGTGTGGAAATAAAAAGAGCATGGTTGAGAGAGCAGAAGAGGCTGTTTTGAAATGGTTTGGGCACATGGAGAGAATGACTGAGGAAAGATTGACCAAGAGGATATATGTGTCAGAGGTGGAGGGAACAAGAAGTTGGAGACCAAATTGGAGATGGAAAGATGGAGTGAAAAAGATTTTGAGTGATCAGGGCCTGAACGTGCAGGAGGGTGAAAGGCGTGCAAGGAATAGAGTGAATTGGATCGATGTGGTATATTTGCGAGGGTGGACGTGTATGTATATACATGTGTATGGGGGTGGGTTGGGCCATTTCTTTCATCTGTTTCCTTGCGCTACCTCGCAAACGCGGGAGACAGCGACAAAGCAAATATATAAATAAATAAATCATTCATATCACTGTGTATGATGCCACCATTCACTAATGACAACGCTAACATTAAGAGATAATGTTACATTCAAGCCTGAAAGAAATACCAATAAATGAATATGAATGCATATGAAGCATTCAGATCAATGAAATAACACAATAAAAAATGGGGTTGTTAGGGGGTGAATGCAAGAGTTTTGGAGAGAGGGGCAGGTATGCAGACTCTTCTGGATGAGAGGGCTTGGGAAGTGAGTCAGTTGTTGTTAGCTGATGATACAGCACTAGTGGCTGATTCGGGTGAGAAACTGCAGAAGCTAGTGACTGAATTTCGTAGAGTGTATGAAAGAAGAAAGCTGAGAGTAAATGTGAATAAGAGCAAGGTTATTAGATTCAGTAGGGTTGAGGGACAAGTAAATTGGGAGGTGAGTCTGAATGGAGAAAAACTGGAGGAGGTGAAGTGTTTTGGATATCTGGGAGTGGATTTGGCAGCGGATGGATCCATGGAAGCAGAAGAGAGTCACAGGGTGGGGGAGGGGGCCAAGGTTCTGGGAGCAGTGAAGAATGTGTGGAAGGCGAGAACGTAATCTTGGAGAGAAAAAATGGGTATGTTTGAAGGAATAGTGGTTCAAACAATGTTATATGATTGTGAGGCATGGGCTATAGATAGGGTTGTGTGGAGGAGGGTGGATGTGTTGGAAATGAGATGTTTGAGGACAATGTGTGGTGTGAGGTGGTTTGATCGAGGAAGTAATGAAAGGGTGAGAGAGATGTGTGGTAATAAATAGAGTGTGGTTGAGAGAGCAGAGGAGGGTGTACTGAAATGGTTTGGTCACATGAAGAGAATGAATGTGGAAAGATTGACAAAGAGGATATATGTGTCAGAGGTGGAGGGAACAAGGAGAAGTGGGAGACCAAATTGGAGGTGGAAGGATGGAGTGAAAAAGATTTTGAGCGATCGTGGCCTGAACCTACAGGAAGGTGAAAGGCGTACAAGGAATAGAATGAATTGGAACGATGTGGTATACTGGGGTCAACGTGCTGTCAATGGATTGAACCAGGGCATTTAAAGCATCTGGGGTAAACCATGGAAAGTTTTGTGGGGCCAGGATGTGGAAAGGGAGCTGTGGTTTTGGTGCATCACACATGACAGCTAGAGACTGAGTGTGAACGAATGTGGCCTTTGATGTCTTTTCCTAGCACTAATTCACACGTGCACAAGGGGAGGGGGATGCCATTTCATGTGTGGCGGGGTGGTAACGGGAATGGATGAAGGCCAAGTATGAATATGTACATGTGTATATATGCATAAGTCTGTGTATGTATATGTATGTATAAACTGAAATGTATAGGTATGTAAATGTGCATGTGTGGGCGTTTATGTATATACATGTGTATGTGGGTGGGCTGGGCCATTCTTTAGTCTGCTTCCTTGCACTACCTTGCCAACGCGGGAGACAGTAACAAAGTATACTAACACAGAATCAATGGAAAATGTACTCACTCTAACAGAAACAGCACTATTTTGAACATCATCTTCCTCTCTGCTCTGAGAAGAATCACCTGAAGACTCAGAAAGTGTATCTGCAAATCTCTCTTGTGGAAACTGACCTGCGATACGACTAATTTCAACCTGGAAAACAGTAAACAAAGAAGTATGTTCAATAACATTTCTTTAATAACAGAATGCCTAATGAGAGTTTTGATATGACAAGGTAACTTAAAAATCTTCATAAATATGCCAAAGATAATATTACCTGCAGTCTCCCTGCTACTTCCCCTTGTTGGGAAATAATTGGTACATGATAATTTAGCCGTACATCATGAAACAAACAGTCAAGGAAGATGTTCGCCACCCCAATAAGATTATGATTTTCCTGGCTCTCATAAAATGGGTCAGCCTCAGGTGGAGTTATGAGAGGGTTATTTTGTTGTTCATCATACATTTCTCGCATGACAATCAACTTGTGCTCCAACTTCTCCATCGACCAAACCTGTAAAAGAAGTAGCGTGAATCTACAACACCACAGGTACAATTTTACATTTTTTCTTGTTCTCCTTTTTACCTATAATCTATAACAGTTTTATATAAATAATTCAAATCCATATGAAAGTAAGTATGAAATTAAGGTGAATGAAGAATAGGAAATTTTGCATCTTAACCTTTAAGAAAAAAAAATCATCCCACAAAACCTCAACGACATATAGCAGTTGCTCTGCTCTCTGACCACAAGTAACTACACAAAGCTATGGTCTGGATTATCATCTATTAGTGCCTTAAGATTATGCACTCATGAAAAGTTTCAGTAATTTTCATTGGAAATGAAATGAGCAATTAGTTTAGGGACACAAAGACATCTTATAAGATATGGTTGAGTTGCAAAACTCGAAAAGCATATTGGTGTTCTAGAGAAACTGGAGGGCAGCATCAAGAAATGGCCATGATAAAGTTGCATACCAATCCAATGTGGTTTATGTGCATTATTACATGACAGCTAGACACTGAGTGTGAACAAATGTAGCCTTTGTTATCTTTTCCTAGCGCTACCTCGCACACATGAGGGGGAAGGGGGTTTTTATTTCATGTGTGGCGGGGTGGTGATGGGAATGAATAAAGGCAGACAGTATGAATTATGTACATTTGTATATATGTATATGTCTGTGTGTGTATATATATGTATACATTGAGATGTATAGGTATGTATATTTGCGTGTGTGGACGTGTATGTATATATATGTGTATGTGGGTGGGTTGGGCCATTCTTTCATCTGTTTCCTTGCGCTACCTTGCTAATGCGGGAAACAGTGACAAAGCAAAATATATAAATAAATAACCAATCCAAAAACTAAATATCACATAATGAAGAGGATAACCAACAGGAATGCAAATTGAGTTTAGACTAGTATTACTATTTCTGTGCAGTGCTTACTTCTTCCTGCCCCAGTTCTGAAGTATACCAGTACAATCAACTTTTAGTGGAAGAGTATAATCTTTTTATTATAATTAATATTATCGTTATACTTGGTTACCATTTCCCACATCAGCAAGGTAGCACCAGGAAACATAAGAAGAATGACCCATTGACTCATATACACACACATATATGTTTATTTATCTATTTATTAAACTTTGTCGCTGTCTCCCGTGATAGTGAGGTAGCGCAAGGAAACTGACGAAAGAATGGCCCAACCCACCCACATGTATATACATAAACGTCCACACACGCACATAAACATACCTATACATCTCAACGTATACATATATATATATACACAGACATATACATATATACACATATACATAATTCATAGTCTGCCCTTATTCATTCCTGTCGCCACCCTGCCACACATGAAATGACAACCCCCTCCCCCACACGTACGTGACGTAGCGCTAAAAAAAAAAAACAAAGGCCACATTCATTCACACTTAGTCTCTAGCTGTCATGTGTAAAGCACCAAAACCACAGCTCCACAGCTTCCTTTCCACATCCAGGCCCCACAAAACTAACCATGGTTTACCCCAGATGCTTCAGATGCCCTGGTTCAATCCACTGACAGCACGTCGACCCCGGTATACCACATCGTTCCAATTCACTCTATTCCTTGCACGCCTTTCACCCTCCTGCATGTTCAGGCCCCGATCACTCAAAATCTTTTTCACTCCATCTTTCCACCTCCAATTTGGTCTCCCACTTCTCCTTGTTCCCTCCACCTCTGACACATATATCCTCTTTGTCAATCTTTCCTCATTCATTCTCTCCATGTGACCAAACCATTTCAACACACACTCTTCTGCTCTCTCTACCAAATTCTTTTTATTGCCACACATCTCTCTTACCCTTTCATTACTCACTCAATCAAACCACCTCACACCACATATTGTCCTCAAACATCTCATTTCCAACACATCCACCCTCCTCCTCACAACCCTATCTATAGCCCATGCCTCGCAACCATATAACAATGTTGGAACCACTATTCCTTCAAACATACCCATTTTTGCTCTGTGATAACATTCTCGCCTTCCACACATTCTTCACTGCTCCCAGAACCTTAGCCCCCTCCCCCTACCCTGTGACTCACTTCTGCTTCCATGGTTCCATATGTTACCAGATATCTAAAACACTTCATTTCCTCCAGTATTTCTCCATTCAAACTTACCTCCCAATTAACTTGTTCCTCAACCCTACTGAATTTAATAACTTTACTCACATTCACATTTACTCTCAGCTTTCTTCTTTCACACACTTTACCAAACTCAGTCACCAACTTCCATAGTTTCTCATCTGAATCAGCCACCAGCACTGTATCATCAGCAAACAAAAACTGACCCACTTCCTAAGCCCTCTCATCCACAACAGAATGCATACTTGCCCCTCTCTCTAAAACTCTTGCATTCACCTCCCTAACCACCCTATCCACAAACAAATTAAACAACCATGGAGACATCACGCACCCCTGCCACAAACCGACATTCACTGGGAACCAATCACTTTCCTCTCTTCCTACTTGTACACATGCCTTACATTCTCGATAAAAACTTTTCACTGCTTCTAGCAACTTACCTCCCACACCATATACTCTTAATACCTTCCACAAAGCATCTCTATCAACCCTATCATATGACTTCTCCAGATCCATAAATGCCACATTCAATTTCATCTGTTTTTCTAAGTACTTCTCACAAACATCCTTCTCCACACATCCTCTACCACTTCTGAAACGACATTGCTCTTCCCCAATCTGATGCTATGCACATGCCTTTACCCTCTCAATCAATACCCTTCCATATAATTTCCCAGGAATACTCAACAAACTTATACCTCTGTAATTTGAACACTCACCTTTATCCCCTTTGCCTTTGTACAATGGCACTATGCATGTAATATCAACATATATACATATATATATACACATACACAGACATATACTAATATACACACATACATATTCATACTTACTTGCCTTCATCCATTCCCAGTGCCACCCTGCCCCAAAGGAAACAGTATTGCCACCACCTGGGTCAACAAGGTAGTGCCATGAAAACAAACAAAAAAAGGCCACATTCAATCACACTAAGCCTCTAACTGTCATGCGTAATGCACCGAAACCACAACTTCCTATAAATATCCAGGCCCTACAGACCTTTCCATGGATTACCCCAGACGTTTCCCATGCCCTGGCTCAGTCCACTGACAGCACATCGACCCTGGTGTACCACACTGTTCCAATTCACACTATTCCTTACACACCTCTCACCCTCCTGTATGTTCAGGCCCCGATCGCTCAGAATCTTTTTTCACTCCATCCTTCTCCCTTCAATCTGGTCTCCCACTTCTTCTTGTTCCTTCCACCTCTGACAAATATATCCTCTTTGTCAATCTTTCCTCACTCATTCTCTCCACATGTCCAAACCATTTCAACACACCCTCTTCTGCTCTCTCAACCACACTTTTTATTTCCACACATCTCTCTTACCCTTTCATTACTTACTAGATCAGACCACCTCACACCACATATTGTCCTCAAACATTTCATTTGCAACACATTCACCCTCCTCCTCACAACCTTATCTATGGCCTATGCCTTGCAACCATATCATATTGCTGGAACTACTATTCCTTCAAACAGACCCACTTTTGCATTCTAAGATAATGTTCTCTCCTGCACATTCTTCATCGCTCCCAAAACCTTCGCCCCCTCCCCCACACTGTGACTCACTTCTGCTCCCATGGTTCCATTCACTGTTAAGTCAACTCCCAGATATCTTAAACACTTCAATTCCTCCAATTTTTCTCCATTCAAACTTACATCCCAATTAACCTGCCACTTAACCCTACTGAACCTCATAACCTTGCTCTTATTCGCATTTACTCTCACACTTTTCCAAGCTCAGTCACCAACTTTTGCAGTTTCTCCCTCGAATCAGCCAACAGAGCTGTACAACTGGCGAACACCAACTGACTCACTTCCCAAGCCCTCTCACCCCTAACAGACTGAATGCTCACCTCTCTCTCCAAAACTCTAGCATTTACCTCTCAAACAACCCCATCCATAAACGAATTACACAACCATGGAGACATCACGCACCCATGCTGGAAACCCACATTCACTGGGAACCAATCACTTTCCTCTCTTCCTACTTGTACACATGCCTTACATACTTCATAAAAACTTTTCACTGCTTCTAGCAACTTACCTCCCACACCACATACTCTTAATACCTTCCACAAAGCATCTCTATCAACCTTATCATATGCCTTCTCCAGATCCATCTGTTTTTCTAAGTATTTCTCACATACATTCTTCAAAGCAAACACCTGATCCACACATCCTCTACAACTTCTGAAACAACACTGCTCTTCCCCATTCTGATGCTCTGTACATGCCTTCACCTTCTCAATCAATACCCTCCCATATAATTTCCCAGGAATAATCAACAAACTTATGCCCTCCGTAGTTTGAAAACTCATCTTTATCCCCTTTGCCTCTGTACAATAGCACTATGTACACATTCTGCCAAGCCTAAGGCACTTCACCATGATCCATACATACATTGAATATCCTTACCAACCAATCAACAACACAGTCACCCCCTTTCTTAATAAATTCAACTGTAATACATCCAAACCCACCACCCTGGAGGATTTCATCTTCTGCAAAGCTTTCACTACCTCTTCTCTCTTAACCAAATCATGATAATAATAATAATATTTATTTGCGGCAGGGGTGTGTGATGTCTCCATGGTTGTTTAATTTGTTTATGGATGGGGTTGTTAGGGAGGTGAATGCAAGAGTTTTGGAAAGAGGGGCAAGTATGAAGTCTGTTGGGGATGAGAGAGCTTGGGAAGTGAGTCAGTTGTTGTTCGCTGATGATACAGTGCTGGTGGATGATTCATGTGAGAAACTGCAGAAGCTGGTGACTGAGTTTGGTAAAGTATGTGAAAGAAGAAAGTTAAGAGTAAATGTGAATAAGAGCAAGGTTATTAGGTACAGTAGGGTTGAGGGTCAAGTCAATTGGGAGGTGAGTTTGAATGGAGAAAAACTGGAGGAAGTGAAGTGTTTTAGATATCTGGGAGTGGATCTGGCAGCGGATGGAAACATGGAAGCGGAAGTGGATCATAGGGTGGGGAGGGGGCGAAAATTCTGGGAGCCTTGAAGAATGTGTGGAAGTCGAGAACATTGTCTTGGAAAGCAAAAATGGGTATGTTTGAAGGAATAGTGGTTCCAACAATGTTGTATGGTTGCGAGGCGTGGGCTATGGATAGAGTTGTGCGCAGGAGGATGGATGTGCTGGAAATGAGATGTTTGAGGACAATGTGTGGTGTGAGGTGGTTTGATCGAGTGAGTAACGTAAGGGTAAGAGAGATGTGTGGAAATAAAAAGAGCGTGGTTGAGAGAGCAGAAGAGGGTGTTTTGAAATGGTTTGGTCACATGGAGAGAATGAGTGAGGAAAGATTGACCAAGAGGATATATGTGTCGGAGGTGGAGGGAACGAGGAGAAGAGGGAGACCAAATTGGAGGTGGAAAGATGGAGTGAAAAAGATTTTGTGTGATCGGGGCCTGAACATGCAGGAGGGTGAAAGGAGGGCAAGGAATAGAGTGAATTGGAGCGATGTGGTATACCGGGGTTGACGTGCTGTCAGTGGATTGAATCAAGGCATGTGAAGCGTCTGGGGTAAACCATGGAAAGCTGTGTAGGTATGTATATTTGCGTGTGTGGACGTATGTATATACATGTGTATGGGGGTGGGTTGGGCCATTTCTTTCATCTGTTTCCTTGCGCTACCTCGCAAACATGGGAGACAGCGAAAAAAAAAAAAAAAAAAAAAAAAATGATCTATAAAAATAAATAAATAAATAAATCTATAATTTATTATACTTTGTTGCTGTCTCCCGCATTAGTGAGGTAGCACATAATAATAATAATAATTATTTATTTATTTATTTATTTATTTTGCTTTGTCGCTGTCTCCCGCGTTTGCAAGGTAGCGCAAGGAAACAGACGAAAGAAATGGCCCAACCCACTCACATACACATGTATATACATACACGTCCACACACGCAAATATACATACCTATACATCTCAATGTACACATATATATACACACATAGACATATACATATGTACACATGTACATAATTCATACTGTCTGCCTTTATTTATTCCCATCGCCACCTCACCACACATGGAATAACATCCCCCTCCCCCCTCATGTGTGCAAGGTAGCGCTAGGAAAAGACAACAAAGGCCCCATTCGTTCACACTCAGTCCCTAGCTACCACGTAATAATGCCCGAAAATACAGCTCCACCTCCACATCCAGGCCCCACACAACTTTCCATGGTTTACCCCAGACGCTTCACATACCCTGATTCAATCCATTGACAGCAAGTCGACCACCGTATACCACATCGATCCAATTCACTCTATTCCTTGCCTGCCTTTCACCCTTCTGCATGTTCAGGCCCCGATCACTCAAAATCTTTTTCACTCCATCTTTCTACCTAAAATTTGGTCTCCCACTTCTCCTCGTTCCCTCCACCTCCGACACATATATCCTCTTGGTCAATCTTTCCTCACTCATTCTCTCCATGTGCCCAAACCATTTCAAAACACCCTCTTCTGCTCTCTCAACCACGCTCTTTTTATTTCCACACATCTCTCTTACCCTTACATTACTTACTTGATCAAACCACCTCACACCACATATTGTCCTCCAACATCTCATTTCCAGCACATCCACCCTCCTGTGCACAACTCTATCCATAGCCCACGCTAATAATAATAATATTTATATATTATTATACTTTATCGTTGTCTCCCGCGTTAGCGAGGTAGCGCAAGGAAACTGACGAAAGAATGGCCCAACCCAACCTCATACACATGTACATACATACACGTCCACACACGCACATATACATACCTATACATTTCAACATATACATATATATATACATTTTTCTTTTTCTTTCATACTATTCGCCATTTCCCGCATCAGCATGGTAGCGTTAAGGACAGAGGACTGGGCCTCTGAGGAAACATCCTCATCCAGCCCCCTTCTCTGTTCCTTCCTTTGGAAAAAAAAAAAAAAAAAAAAAAGATACATACACAGACATATACGTATACACACATATACATAATTCATACTTGCTGCCTTCACTCATTCCCGTCACCACACCGCCACACATGAAATGACAAACCCCCTCCCCCCGCATGCGCGTGGGGTAGCGCCAGGAAAAGATAAAGGCCACATTCGTTCACACTCAGTCTCTAGCTGTCATGTATAATGCACCGAAACCACAGCTCCCTTTCCACATCCAGGCCCCACAAAACTTTCCATGGTTTACCTCAGACGCTTCACATGCCCTGGTTCAATCCATTGACAGCACGTCGACCCTGGTATACCACATAGTTCCAATTCACTCTATTCCTTGCACGCCTTTCACCCTCCTGCATGCTCAGTCCCCGATCGCTCAAAATCTTTTTCACTCCATCTCTCCACCTCCAATTTGGTCTCCCACTTCTCGTTCCCTCCACCTGTGACACACATATCCTCTTTGTCAATCTTTCCTCACTCATTCTCTCCATATGACCAAACCATTTCAAAACACCCTCTTCTGCTCTCTCAACCACACTTTTTATTACCACACCTCTCTCTTACCCTTTCATTACTTACTCGTTCAAACCACCTCACACCACATATTGTCCTCAAACATCTCGTTTCCAACACATCCACCCTCCTCCGCACTATATCTATAGCCCACGCCTCGCAACCATATAACATTGTTGGAACCACTATTCTTTCAAACATACCCATTTTGGCTTTCCAAGATAATGATAATAATAATAATTATCCCTGGGGATAGGGGAGAAAGAATACTTCCCATGTATTCCCTGCATGTTGTAGAAGGCGACTAAAAGGGAAGGAACAGAGAAGGGGGCCAGGTGAGGATATTCCCTCTATGGCCCAGTCCTCTGTTCTTAATGCTACCTTGCTAATGCAGGAAATGGCAAATAGTATGAAAGAAAAGAAAGAAAATAATAATAATATACATGATAAGCTATAAAGTATTCATCAACAAAAGAACAGGGTTCAATCATAAAACCAATTCAAAAGATAAAGCTAATCAACATGGTTAAGAGTGTCATACATACAGCATTAAATGATTGGGTGAACTTTCAAAGACTAAAACAGTGGTTGATTCTTCTTTTCTCTTTATAATTTTGGCAATCACTGTTACATTTGTCTAAGAAAAGAGAGTCCTGTGAAGATTGAGGATGAGAGCATCCACCTTCCAACATCCATCATAATTATCAAGCATAAAGTTTCAGCAAATACATGAGATATGCCAAGATCTACCTTTGTTGTTATTCCAGAAAAACATTTTTAAACAATAACTGCCATATCATGAAATCATGAAAACTGAACCATAAGATATGATACCTGATTTGGTTTTCCTTTCCTCTTGACTAGAATTGCTGGCTCACTGACAAATGCAGATCTTTTCCGGTTGGGAGATAGATTCTGAGGAGGAATCTGCAGTGTAACCCCAAACGTTGTGTGTTTGCCCATTTCATCGGCAAAAATGTTTGCTTCACGCACAAGAGTGTTGGCCTTCATAATATCTTGTCTGAGATGAGCTAAACTTCGCCGAAACATATCCTCTCTGGTAGGGTATGAGACAACTTTGTTTAAAATGTGTATATATACAAATAAAAATGTAAGAGGTGAAAAAGAGGGCAAATGAGAGTTGGGGTGAGAGAGTATCATTTAATTTTAGGGAGAATAAAAAGATGTTTTGGAAGGAGGTAAATAAAGTGCGTAAGACAAGGGAGCAAATGGGAACTTCAGTGAAGGGCGCTAATGGGGAGGTGATAACAAGTAGTGGTGATGTGAGAAGGAGATGGAGTGAGTATTTTGAAGGTTTGCTGAATGTGTTTGATGATAGAGTGGCAGATATAGGGTGTTTCGGTCGAGGTGGTGTGCAAAGTGAGAGGGTTAGAGAAAATGATTTGGTAAACAGAGAAGAGGTAGTAAAAGCTTTGTGGAAGATGAAAGCCGGCAAGGCAGCAGGTTTGGATGGTATTGCAGTGGAATCTATTAAAAAAGGGGGTGACTGTATTGTTGACTGGTTGGTAAGGTTATTTAATGTATGTATGACTCATGGTGAGGTGCCTGAGGATTGGCAGAATGCTTGCATAGTGCCATTGTACAAAGGCAAAGAGTATCGATAAGAGTGAGTGCTCAAATTACAGAGGTATAAGTTTGTTGAGTATTCCTGGTAAATTATATGGGAGGGTATTGATTGAGAGGGTGAAGGCATGTACAGAGCATCAGATTGGGGAAGAGCAGTGTGGTTTCAGAAGTGGTAGAGGATGTGTGGATCAGGTGTTTGCTTTGAAGAATGTATGTGAGAAATACTTAGAAAAGCAAATGGATTTGTATGTAGCATTTATGGATCTGGAGAAGGCATATGATAGAGTTGATAGAGATGCTCTGTGGAAGGTATTAAGAATATATGGTGTGGGAGGAAAGTTGTTAGAAGCAGTGAAAAGTTTTTATCGAGGATGTAAAGCATGTGTACGTGTAGGAAGAGAGGAAAGTGATTGGTTCTCAGTGAATGTAGGTTTGCGGCAGGGGTGTGTGATGTCTCCATGGTTGTTTAATTTGTTTATGGATGGGGTTGTTAGAGAGGTAAATGCAAGAGTTTTGGAAAGAGGGGCAAGTATGAAGTCTGTTGGGGATGAGAGAGCTTGGGAAGTGAGTCAGTTGTTGTTCGCTGATGATACAGCGCTGGTGGCTGATTCATGTGAGAAACTGCAGAAGCTGGTGACTGAGTTTGGTAAAGTGTGTGGAAGAAGAAAGTTAAGAGTAAATGTGAATAAGAGCAAGGTTATTAGGTACAGTAGGGTTGAGGGTCAAGTCAATTGGGAGGTGAGTTTGAATGGAGAAAAACTGGAGGAAGTTAAGTGTTTTAGATATCTGGGAGTGGATCTGGCAGCGGATGGAACCATGGAAGTGGAAGTGGATCATAGGGTGGGGGAGGGGGCGAAAATTCTGGGGGCCTTGAAGAATGTGTGGAAGTCGAGAACATTATCTCGGAAAGCAAAAATGGGTATGTTTGAAGGAATAGTGGTTCCAACAATGTTGTATGGTTGCGAGGCGTGGGCTATGGATAGAGTTGTGCGCAGGAGGATGGATGTGCTGGAAATGAGATGTTTGAGGACAATGTGTGGTGTGAGGTGGTTTGATCGAGTGAGTAACGTAAGGGTAAGAGAGATGTGTGGAAATAAAAAGAGCATGGTTGAGAGAGCAGAAGAGGGTGTTTTGAAGTGGTTTGGGCACATGGAGAGAATGAGTGAGGAAAGATTGACCAAGAGGATATATGTGTCGGAGGTGGAGGGAACGAGGAGAAGAGGGAGACCAAATTGGAGGTGGAAAGATGGAGTGAAAAAGATTTTGTGTGATCGGGGCCTGAACATGCAGGAGGGTGAAAGGAGGGCAAGGAATAGAGTGAATTGGAGCGATGTGGTATACCGGGGTTGACGTGCTGTCAGTGGATTGAATCAAGGCATGTGAAGCGTCTGGGGTAAACCATGGAAAGCTGTGTAGGTATGTATATTTGCGTGTGTGGACGTATGTATATACATGTGTATATGTTGGGCCATTTCTTTCGTCTGTTTCCTTGCGCTACCTCGCGAACGCGGGAGACAGCAACAAAGTATAATATAAATATAATATAATATTGATTGAGAGGGTGAAGGCATGTACAGAGCATCAGATTGGGAAAGAGCAGTGTGGTTTCAGAAGTGGTAGAGGATGTGTGGATCAGGTGTTTGCTTTGAAGAATGTATGTGAGAAATACTTAGAAAAGCAAATGGATTTGTATGTAGCATTTATGGATCTGGAGAAGGCATATGATAGAGTTGATAGAGATGCTCTGTGGAAGGTATTAAGAATATATGGTGTGGGAGGCAAGTTGTTAGAAGCAGTGAAAAGTTTTTATCGAGGATGTAAGGCATGTGTACGTGTAGGAAGAGAGGAAAGTGATTGGTTCTCAGTGAATGTAGGTTTGCGGCAGGGGTGTGTGATGTCTCCATGGTTGTTTAATTTGTTTATGGATGGGGTTGTCAGGGAGGTGAATGCAGAAGTTTTGGAAAGAGGGGAAAGTATGAAGTCTGTTGTGGATGAGAGAGCTTGGGAAGTGAGTCAGTTGTTGTTCGCTGATGATACAGCGCTGGTGGCTGATTCACGTGAGAAACTGCAGAAGCTGGTGACTGAGTTTGGTAAAGTGTGTGAAAGAAGAAAGTTAAGAGTAAATGTGAATAAGAGCAAGGTTATTAGGTACAGTAGGGTTGAGGGTCAAGTCAATCGACAAAGCAAAATAAAAAATGTAAACTTACCTATCTTTATCTATCATTACCCCAGAACCCCTTTCTCAGAAAGAGGTTCCTGCAGCCCAAGGTGAACTATTTCCAGGAACAGAAAAATGTAGACTCCTTCAGAATAAGTTCTTTGACAAGGACACATTCAAAATGATACAGCCACACAAGAGGTGACTGCACATGCAACTAAAGCATGGATGTAAGGGAATAGGGCTTTTCTTCTTCTGTTCCTAGTATGACCTCACTAATGTATGTATGGTGATCAAGTAAGAAAGAAAACAAAAAATACATACATATATATTTTTTTTCATACATGTTTGTCATTTCCCACTCAAGTGCAGTAGCATCAAAATCATGATTAAGCCTTTGAGGGAAAAATCCTCACATGGTTCCTTGCTCTGTTCCTTCTTTTGAAAAGTAATGCAGGAGGGATGGATTTCTCGCTCCCACTCCTACACCTCTTCTTCATCTTCTATAGCAGACAGAGAATACATGGGCAGGATTCTTTCTTCCCTATCCCCAGAAGAGTCATAACCACATAAACAAAGCAACTCTCTTCGTTCTCCTTTCTCCTCTAACTCTACCTTTGATGGCTCTTACAGTCCTTCACCTGAGGTTCCTCTTACTAATCCTACACCCCTCCCTGTAATCTCTTTTCAAACTGTCCGTGAAATGTTTCTCTCTTTGGTCACAAGCAAAGCTTATGGACTTGATGGCATCCATCACCATCTACTAAATGAGCGTGTCTCTGAACTTGCACTTGTGCTTCCTCATCTGTTCCATTTTTGTTTAAAAACTAGAACTTTTCCTTCTTCTTGGAAGCATGCATTGGTATGTTCCATACCTAAGGGTAACCGTTGTAACCCCTCCAACTATCATCCTGTTGCTTTAACATATATCTTTGAAATATCTCCTCAACTCCTGTACCCTCAGAGATCTTGAATCTCAGTCTTCTTTCTGATCGCCAGTATGACTTCCATGAGGTGAGATCTGCAAGTGATACTCTTTCCTATCTTACTAATGCCTGATCAACATCCCTGAAAGATTTTGGGGAATCCTTTGTAGTTGCCTTTTGACAGGGTGTGGCATTAGGGGTCTCATCTTTAAGCTCCCCTTTTTTGGATTCCCTCCCTCATATCTAGTTTCCTCTTCAGCTAATCTATCTCCTGGGGATAAAGCCCTTGGACTATCATGTGAAAGGGGTCCTGAGAATGTATGAAATATAATGATAATACACTGTTATCATAACTCTTTAAATCTTATACAACACATACGTCAGTACTGAAAGAAAGTCACATAACCATAAACACTATATCTCCTGAGTGATGAAGAAGACAATAAAAGGTAGGCTAGAAATACTACTATTCAGTTTTATTACTTCTTAAGGAGGAAGAAAGGAGGAGCAAAGCAAGGAGTTTCTCTAAGAATCAGCAATCCTTTCTTGATGCTATCATGTTAAGATAAGAAGCAATGAAAAAGTATGAAGAATTTATTTGCCTGAACTGGCTTTTCCTCTTTTTACTCATGATGTAGGTTAAGTGGAGAGGGAAAGAAAAAGAAATCTAAAGTGGTGAACCAAAACAAATTCAAGAGGATACACAATGACTTGTCACGTAAGAACCAAATCTGTCCGTTATACTCACCTATTTTGGGTATTCTGGGACAAATTGGGAAAAAATCAAAATGGAAATAGTTGGGAATTTAAAATGTTATGTTACAAATACCAACACAACTCAATTATTTTGGAAGAACGTCTAATGTGCATGATACCAAGAGAACCATTGTGATCATTCTCATATAAAGTTTCTGAATTGACTTTCACTCCTGATAATCAAAACATGAAAGATTCTGATTGGGATGATATCAAGACAAACTGGAAAAACAAGACTTAATTTTGACAGGGAATGTGACAAATATTGGACCATAAGACTACCCTGGTAAATTCCAATCTAGTTATTCCATCTATCTATCTGTATCTTTGATACCTGTTCTCTTTGGGAACTCCCTCAAGAGGGATGCCAAGGTAAAAGAGGCTCCATAACCGCTGAACTCTAGTGCTATTTCTTAGCCTTTAGTGCTTCACCCTTAACAGGCCACTGGCAGAGGGCAACTCTATCGCAGTGTTTTTTGAAGCTTTTTCCTACTTCTACTTAATGCTCCTGCCTAACGTTCCAACCAACTACCTCTACCTAACCTTTCTACATGATGCTTCTGCCTAAATATTTCTACCTACTACTTCTAGTTATTATAATTTCTACATACTATGCTACATAATATAAAGCAAACATCTGTACTGTATACAATGAGAACAGTGTACAGGACTTACTTAACTTATGGTAAAAGTATTATGAATTTGAAGTGTAAGAAGTGTGGTTGGCATTTATTTCTGTCTGCTGATGTACTTTAACCAAAACAAATGAAAGGATACACAGCGACTCCTTTCGTAAAAACCAAATTTGTCTAATTTAAAGTCACCTATTTTGGCTTTTGTGGGATAAGGTTTCTGGGTCAAAAATAGGAGAACAAATCAACAAAATTTGAAAAATTGGCAATATTATGCAGCATAATATAAAACAAACATCTATACTGCATACAATGAGGACATAGTGTACATGACTTACTTAACCCATGGTAAAAGTACTATGAAACTTAAGTATAGGAGGTGTGGTTGGCATTTATTTCCGCCTGCTGATAAACTTTTACCTCTTGTTTCTTGTTACTATGCTATCTCTTCAAAGTATTTTTCTTTATATTGTGCAGTGTAAGGCAGCACAGACACTTATACTAAAAATCATAATGTACTACAGTACCTAAGTCTTTGTAAAGTAAGCATAAATCACTGAGATGTAAGCAGCAAGTGTACATCTGCTATTTGTTCAACTTCATGTTTCTTTAAGCTAATCCTAAAAGGCATCACAAAAGAATGTCTCAAGAGTATTCTCATATCAGGAGAAAGCTGCCACATAAAAGGAAAAAAAAAGATATGGCTGCTGTGGGGAAAAGCCAATTCATGCAGTTACTGGTTTTAAAATTTCAGTCAAGTTTAGTCAACTACCACAAAGACTACAGTGTATAAGTGGCTAAGGAAAAGTATCACATCTTTATTTCTCTGCACCAATAATAACATGGACATCTTGAATAACAAGCCAAGTTATCAAATTTCACTCAACTGTATTAGGTGCATTCACTCTTCCTTCCCAAATAAAAAAAATAAGTTTTTGCCATGAACAAATGAATTTTTTTCTATTATACTTAGTCGCTGTCTCCCGCATTAGCAAGGTAGCGCAAGGAAACAGACGAAAGAATGGCCCAACCCACTCACATACACATGTATATGCATAAATGCCCACACACACACATATACATACCTATACATTTCAATGTACACATACAATACATATGAAATGTTGTACCATCATAAAAATAACAAAACAAAATTACTACATGTACACTAAACAAATCAAAAGCCTCTGCATCATAGGTACCTTTCCTGAGCCCATTTTTCTATTCGAAGCTGGGATGTTGGAGTTGATGGAGTCATTTTTGTGCCTCTCAATGGGTCAAATGGCATATATGGTGCATAGGGGGTTGTGGGAGATAAAATATTTCGTAACTGCTGGAACTGCTTCTCATACTCTTGACGCTGTTTCTCCAGTGCCACTGAAATAATAGTGAAAATAAATGTGACAGTAGATGCTACACTTGAAAAGTGTGACTAACCAATATCCGTAAGTATTTTCATAATTATCATCATTAAATTAGATAAAATTAGTTAAACTTCAAAACAACATTATTCTATTTATTAGAAAAAATTAATCACACGTTTTCAACCTGTTGAGGATCGTTTCACTTCAAAGATGGTCTTTCTCTGAGGTCAACATCTAGGAGTGCAGGAGCTGTACTCTTGACAACCATAAAAGCATAAATGAGCAATCCAATACAAAACTTCCAAATTGATGAACATCCCAAAGAAATGCACATATCACAAATTGGCAGAGACCACTCTTAATATTTTCTGTATGCATTGTATATTATTTTCATTGCTTAAAACTTCAATTGGTACATTATTTCCATTATAACATAACATTCTAAGTATCAAATCTTTTTTTTTCTTTTTTTTTTTGGCTTATGGTCCCTAACCCTTTACTTACATGGAAATGGATGTCACAAAACAGAAAAATTTTGATACAGCACGAAATTTCTTGGTACCTATCTTGTGCAATGTTCCAAATATACAAATAATAATTGCATCCTCATTTCCTGGTCAATCTACTCCATCTTATAATATGGTATAAATAAATGCCAAAAAAATAAGAAAGCAATAATTTCAAAAATCATTAATTCCTTAATGTCATTTACCCCTTTATAGACAAGATGACTATACTCCTATAAATTCTCCTGGATAAGAAACATTAGGAGATACACTTTAGTTGGTCTTGATACAAAATATGGAAATAATAAAAACTCGCTACTAAAGAATTACTAACAAATGTGCAAATTTTGGTTATCAACAATTAAAATATAATCAGTGACATTTACAAACATACTTTGTTTATCTTCCTCATGCTGTCGTTCAAGGTTTTGTATGGCTGTCTGGATTGGGTCATTACTGAGCTCCTTTAACATAAGTTCTTCCCGAGCAAAGTTGTAGTCTATGGGCTGAGCTGGTGTCTGGGGTTCTGAATTATTTCCACCTGAAATACATTGTTATCAGTAAGAGTATGCACAAAAAAGCAACAATTACCTATCGGTCCAAGATCATTCTGAAGTACTATTAAAGATATGCACAACTTCAAGGCATATGTGATGCCACACCAGTGACAAATGACTGTCCACGAAAAAGCTACCTTTCTATGCCTCCCCCCTTCTGGAAATGGTTGAAGTACTTTTTCACTTTAAGTTACTGAAACTTGATATTCTTCCCCAAAAGCAATGGTATAAATGCACACTAATTCAATGTATTTCTGAGAGATGCATTTTATTTTGCTGTTTATCTCTATTTACTTAATAAGACAAAGTTAAAGCACACCTAGGGAGTAAGGTTTACACAACAAGAATTGCAACATAAGGATGTTTATCATGCTGCCTAGCAATCAACTTAATATGCAGAAGCCAAATTCTGAAAACACTTCCAGTGCCTATTTCCAAGGCATATAAATCACACAATGGTAAGAGCTTCAAAATTAAAACAATATCATTGTGGGTAAATTCAGAGGGCATAGTTAATACATCATCTAAAACTCACACTCTTTACCCCCATCCTCATTCCACCAAAAGAAAATGGACTGGAAAAAAAAATAAATATAATAAGAAAGCAATGACTAAAAGGGAATTAGTCAAAGATTATATCTCATATACTACTTATTTTCAAAAGTTAATATCTTGACAACTTTTTTCAAAGTTGTAATCATTTGATAAAAACTTATTACTGATTAAAATACACCAAAGACACATGCTTCTCCAAGTATGTGAAGCTTTCAACACGAGATCAGTTACTATTAGATTCAAGTTTTAATGAATGAAAACCTTTTTTCTTCAAGGCAGTGCCCCATGAGTCTCTGAGAGACTCAAGGATTCCCAAGGTTAGAAACCTCTAATCCCCTGCCTTCTGGTGAAGTGAATGCTTCTGACATCTATTTGGTGCTAGCAGCCTCTTAGTTTGGCCATGCCCAACCACTAACCAATCAGCAACTCCTGTAAAATTATAACGTTATCATCCCACTGGCAGTCACTTTGGTGCTCACCTGCTATCTCATAATTCTTGAAACCTTTCCTAAAATTTGCAAGCCAAACAGGACTTGCTTGAAATATTTTTGCTGCTCCTTCTTCCACTGCCAAGTCAACACATATACTCTGAGCCTATGCTTGTATCACAAGCAAGCTGATGGGAATATTTTCATGAGTTTGGTGTTTGATCCATGTGCCCAATATTCATTCCATTCTCTCCATAATAAAACTTTGGGAATATGAGGTCTTAGATCTAATGAATGATATTCCTCTCTTGCCACTCTCCTTGATATCTGCACTAACACAAATAGTCCATAAAGTACATTCTCTAAGTCTAATGGCTCAATATAAGATGATTGTTCAACTTTCATAATGTCTAAGCACATCCATCTTAACCTCAATGGTGATGGCCTTACACTTCTTAGCACCACTGGAACCAGAACTTAAGAGATGTTCTAGCAGCATGATGTAAAGGGCAAATCGTGCAATATACAGTATACAGCAGCAACAAATACTGTGGCCCTCCAGGACTAAAGACTGCATCTATGCCATGCATACATGTGCTTCTTGAGCAACGCTGGCAATGCCACATACTGTGTATCCAACCCACTGATGATGGCATTAAATCTATCTTTATCTTTCATGCCCAATCCCATGGGGAACTCCCATCAAGGGGGTGATCAATGCAAAAGTTTCCATTCATTCCTGTCCTTACAAGCCTCCCTCATACAACATTCCATGCATTTTCCCCCATTTCTCTCCCTCCAATACTCTTCCACTCTAATTCTCAATGCATAGGCAGTGTTCCTCTCACACCAACCCCTTTAATTGTACTATCATACTCTCTCCTTGTAAACTCCCCATCTTGCATTAAACATAGACATTGAAAAAATTTTGGGATGAAATCTAATCAAAAGACATATATGAGGAAAACTATTCATAACAATTAAAACTGAGAAATGAAACTTACTAGTGCTGGTCTTGGGACAGTTGACACGAAAGAAATAGTTGAATCCCCAAAGTATTCGGTCTCCATGTCGTAACTGCAGTTTCTCTGTCACCTAAACAATATGCATTGATTAGGAAATATTTCCAGTCACATTTCACATATTTACTGTAGATCAAATCTTCATAAAATTAAGTCATCTGTCAATTATCTTTTAACAATGCTTTCAAATTTCATGATGTGTATCAATATAAAAGATAAACAAAGTCTTCCATAATAATGTAGTGCTTCTTAATCATTCACTCTCCACCCTCACACATAAGACTTGTCTAATTAGAAAGATCTTTTTTTTTTTTTTTGTCGCTGTTTCCCGCGTTTGCGAGGTAGCGCAAGGAAACAGACGAAAGAAATGGCCCAACCCACCCCCATACACATGTATATACATACGTCCACACACGCAAATACACATACCTACACAGCTTTCAATGGTTTACCCCAGACGCTTCACATGCCTTGATTCAATCCACTGACAGCACGTCAACCCCGGTATACCACATCGCTCCAATTCACTCTATTCCTTGCCCTCCTTTCACCCTCCTGCATGTTCAGGCCCCGATCACACAAAATCTTTTTCACTCCATCTTTCCACCTCCAATTTGGTCTCCCTCTTCTCCTCGTTCCCTCTACCTCCGACACATATATTCTCTTGGTCAATCTTTCCTCACTCATCCTCTCCATGTGCCCAAACCACTTCAAAACACCCTCTTCTGCTCTCTCAACGACGCTCTTTTTATTTCCACACATCTCTCTTACCCTTACGTTACTCACTCGATCAAACCACCTCACACCACACATTGTCCTCAAACATCTCATTTCCAGCACATCCATCCTCCTGCGCACAACTCTATCCATAGCCCACGCCTCGCAACCAAACAACATTGTTGGAACCACTATTCCTTCAAACATACCCATTTTTGCTTTCCGAGATAATGTTCTCGACTTCCACACATTCTTCAAGGCCCCCAGAATTTTCGCCCCCTTCCCCACCCTATGATCCACTTCCGCTTCCATGGTTCCATCCGCTGCCAGATCCACTCCCAGATATCTAAAACACTTCACTTCCTCCAGTTTTTCTCCATTCAAACTCACCTCCCAATTGAATTGACCCTCAACCCTACTGTACCTAATAACCTTGCTCTTTTTCACATTTACTCTTAACTTTCTTCTTTCACACACTTTACCAAACTCATTCACCAGCTTCTGCAGTTTCTCACATGAATCAGCCACCAGCGCTGTATCATCAGCGAACAACAACTGACTCACTTCCCAAGCTCTCTCATCCCCAACAGACTTCATACTTGCCCCTCTTTCCAAAACTCTTGCATTCACCTCCCTAACCACCCCATCCATAAACAAATTAAACAACCATGGAGACATCACACACCCCTGCCGCAAACCTACATTCACTGAGAACCAATCACTTTCCTCTCTTCCTACACGTACACATGCCTTACATCCTCGATAAAAACTTTTCACTGCTTCTAACAACTTGCCTCCCACACCATATATTCTTAATACCTTCCACAGAGCATCTCTATCAACTCTATCATATGCCTTCTCCAGATCCATAAATGCTACATACAAATCCATTTGCTTTTCTAAGTATTTCTCACATACATTCTTCAGAGCAAACACCTGATCCACACATCCTCTACCACTTCTGAAACCACACTGCTCTTCCCCAATCTGATGCTCTGTACATGCCTTCACCCTCTCAATCAATACCCTCCCATATAATTTACCAGGAATACTCAACAAACTTATACCTCTGTAATTTGAGCACTCACTCTTATCCCCTTTGCCTTTGTACAATGGCACTATGCACGCATTCCGCCAATCCTCAGGCACCTCACCATGAGTCATACATACATTAAATAACCTTACCAACCAGTCAACAATACAGTCACCCCCTTTTTCAATAAATTCCACTGCAATACCATCCAAACCTGCTGCCTTGCCGGCTTTCATCTTCCGCAAAGCTTTCACTACCTCTTCTCTGTTTACCAAATCATTTTCCCTAACCCTCTCACTTTGCACACCACCTCGACCAAAACACCCTATATCTGCCACTCTATCATCAAACACATTCAGCAAACCTTCAAAATACTCACTCCATCTCCTTCTCACATCACCACTACTTGTTATCACCTCCCCATTTGCGCCCTTCACTGAAGTTCCCATTTGCTTCCTTGTCTTACGCACTTTATTTACCTCTTTCCAGAACATCTTTTTATTCTCCCTAAAATTTAATGATACTCTCTCACCCCAACTCTCATTTGCCCTTTTTTTTCACCTCTTGCACCTTTCTCTTGACCTCCTGTCTCTTTCTTTTATACATCTCCCACTCAATTGCATTTCACTCAAAAGCCACAAAATCCAGGTTCCTTTCCTCATATATACAACCTAACTTTCCTTTCTTCTCATCTTGATTACATTCACATACATTCAGATACCCCAATCTAAGCTTTTGAGAATGATAGCACTCCTAACTTGGTGCTTTCTTCTCTTCCATCTATTAGAAACTGAAATACAAGAAGGTTTCAGGCACTTACTCCTGCCCCTCTTAGTTGCCTTCTATGATAAGCAGGGATAATGTGGGTAGAATTCTTTCTTCCTAAGGATAAAAATAACACTATCTGGAAGTAATTCTATACTGTTAATATATCTGCAGATGAAAGTAAATTTATGCAGATAGAGAAACAAGTTATTCGGAGTGAAAAACTGAATGTACCTAGCATTATGATTCAATACCTAGAAACTGGTAAATGAGCTCCATCATACTCAAAACTTGACATTTTCCAGTGATAAAAGCTTCAATTGCACCTCTAACTCTTCTCCTTTATGTGACAATTCGCACCTTCAGCTTTCCCACTGCCATCCTGATTGATTAACACTCCCAAATACCTATATTCTGTAAATTGTAATCTTTTACCATTCAAATGATATCATGGTAGAAAAGCTCATCTTTTTCAAAGATGAAACACTTGTTCTTGATCACATTTACTTTCAACACACACCACCAGTAAATATCATCAAAAGACTTTATCACTCTACAAATCTCCTCTTCTGATTCTGTTCCTCAACAATTTAGGTATACTCTAATACAACCCTATGTAGTTCTACTCATTTAAAGGCCCATCTATAAAACCTGAAAAAGTCTTACCAGTGTTTAGAAATCTCCCATGTCCTCCATAGAAACAAAAAATTAAAATATTCTCCTAAATCAACTTTAGCATCTGCATTCTTTTAATCAATAAATTTTCCTGAAAGTTTTCAACACTACTAGCATCTACACATCTTCACCCTTTCTGAATATCCCTCCTTCCTAATATACAGGGTATCAGTATAGGAGCCACCGGCAAATTAAGTTCTGATTGTTGTTTTGCTCTTTCTTTCCAAGCACAGCTACATTTTGCAGTTCTGCCTTCTCATGTCTTCCCTAACCACAATGAACTCCCCCTCTCTATAAGGAAGATTTTACACTGCCTCAAAAATTAGTTTTTTCTTATTCATGTTTCCTTACTTCTTTATCTCTTTAAGCCCATTCTGAGAACTTTTGTCCAAGCCTGGACCCTTCAGCACAAAAAACACTTGAAACTTCCATGAACAATACTACAGCTTCTATGGTATAACCAACTGCACTCTGTAACAGGCCAGAACTCTCACACTTCATTGTATTATCAAATGCTACACCAACTTCAGTCATGACTCACACATAAAATGTAACTACATCACCCTTCCAGAAAACTCTATCACTCGTAATTCTTATACAATTCAGCAACTTCATAAATCAATTTCACTCTTTTCCTCACATCAGTTTTTCATGTTAACCATAAACAGCTTTGTCAGAGTTCTAGTCAAAGAGAATACTTACCTGAGAGCCATTTACACATGTACGAGCACTTGCATATGGTTCAATGAAGAGATCCGAGTTTTCTATTGACAAGACACTATGGTGTGTTTCAATTCCTACACCTGAGAGCTGAATGTCATTTGGCTCATTCCCAGCATCTGGGCGTCCAACCAATGTACGGTCCTGTGAAGTTCAAAATATATTTCTTACGTGAAACATACATATATCAGTAAATAGTTAATCCATGAATAAAAAATGCTATTGTCCAAATGATTTATTTCTTTTTAATAAAAAGTTCAAGCATTAACTTACATAAAAACATAAAATTTTTTACAATACTCTTTAAGGCTGTCGAATTCTGATGTAAATATTTTTTCGGAGGATAATGTTAGTTTTCTCAATAATAATCACAATGCAATTAGATGTACATGAACAAAACAACTGCAACAACTTAACTGTTCTTGGAACATTATTAGCATTTGTTTACAACTAAACACTGTCATCTCATGTACTGGAATCAGGATCAGAAGTACTAAGTACAGTTAATGCTGTTCAATTTTCTGAGTATTTCTATCCAAAAGTATTTAAAATGGACAGTTTTTACCGCTCTGTAAAAAAAAAAAAAATAAAAGACAAAGTATACAGAATTCTTGACTGTAGACCGACTGCCGCAACCAGGATTCAAACCTATGCACTTGACCTTGGGCAGCCCGTAAATATGTCAGAATCAAGAACACTCATCACTACACCATGTCCATCACAACTACATCAACTGAAGATTTACACATGAAGCATTGCAACTTGTAAATATACACCTTCATGTGGCGCTGTCCTGCTATTAAACAAATTTCTTGCTAAGCAATCTTGGCGGCACTCTTTACTGACGACTAGAGGTAGAGTATTGGTACTTTTACAAATTTCTTTTTGGCAATGAAATGCACCTTCATATGTCAGTGTGCTGTCTCCTGCCATTTATCTAAGTTTCCCATATAGAGCCTAGTGTGCCAGAACTTTTCACTATACTACTCTGTGATCTGTAAATATACATCTCCATAAATCATCTTGCTTTCCAGGTAACAGCTGTTTTGTCAAGAAGCAATGGAGCAATTGACTTATCTAAAAAATCCACATAAGATTAATTCATTCCATGCAGAAGCAGAAATTGAGTAAATATTTCTAAAATTGGAAGATCCTTTGTTTTTTTAACTGAATAAAGAAGTTTAATATCAGGAAATGAAAATTTCTGGATTCCTTACATTAAGAACTGTCTGGATGGTGCATGATATTAGACCAGTTTTACATTAAAATTTTGAAACATTTATTTGGTCTAATGGTTTACTCCAACGATCTATGGCCTTTGATAAAAGAGAATTTGGCCAAATGCAGCAACATTTCTATTACTCAGAAAATTTTCAGAATATGTATCCCTAACTGATGAAAAGCACTGTATAGCCTCTAATTCAAGAGAACTGCAGTGCAGTTGGTGAAATACATCTGTAACACTACAGAAGACCCAGTCAATCAATAAAGTTTATGCTTATATCAACAGTTTATTGCTTTTCTATATGTACTTTTATGCATTTGTACTGCTATCTACAACATAATAATGTGATATCAGTACCATACTTTCCTGTCTCTGGAGAATGGGTGTTTTTTAAGTCAAAAACAATTTTTCTATTACGAAATGAAAGAACATCTATTCTTCAATCTATATCTCTGATAACAGTTCCCTAACACACTATTACAATTATGCGTATGTATTCACTCAAAGTTTATGTACTTCTTTATATTTTCCACATGAACAGATCAAATTACAAACAGTATCCTCGAACTTAACCCATTTGTGACCCAGGGACCCCTTGTACTGTATCTTAACTGATATCAACATTCACCACAAGCTTTTACATAATTCATAAAGTTAAGAAAGTAATAAACACATACTTTCCATTGTAATCTTTCAAAAACATATCCAGATTTATACAATTATGAAGAGTGCAGACACTGAAGCAGCCATATAGCTATAGCATTTGACATAAACAAACTAGCTCCCATGTTCTCATTTCCACTTGTCATGTCAGATATATATATCAAAGATTTTCTTTTCAATTACAGTTTCAAAGCCTTGCTAAAATGAGTAAGAAGCACCTAGTATCTAGTGTAGCGGACATGAATATGTTATTATGATACGTGATATGAATGTGGTGCAGTAAAAGCAATTTAATACAGGATAATGCTTTGTTGATATCATTGCAGTGCTTTATTTCACCATATAACGGTAATCTTTACTGTATCTAAGCAACGAATAGAACAGCAAATCTGAGGAAACATATCTAAAAGCATTCCTCTTGAAAAAAATCCCATTTGTAAAATCAAGTCTTTCATAAAGCTGACATTGCTTAAAGTGATTTCCCTTAGAATAAAGCTTTTCTGGAATGCACTCAATAGGTTAAACAAACTCTCCATAGTATGAGTGCTGTGAATCAGATGACTACATCTCATTAATCAAATTAGCTTGCATTTCCAGACTTTATGCTTTGCTACACCATCAAAATCCTTGGAAATGTTCCATACCAATAATTCTGATAAATCACTAGCTCGGCAAAATTGCTTCATCCTGACCATTTCACTGATATATGAGGTGGATGACATGCATACAGCCTTTCAGTCAACCCTCTCCATACTGTACAAATAAAAAAAATTACACAAACACACATATGCATATCCATACACAAGTAAGTTTACTAAAGAAATAAGATATCACCTCTTTTGTCTCTTGGGTTATAAGATTGTAGAGCGGGAGAGAGAAGGCAAGTGAGGGGAAAGTATGGCCCTCTTTATAAAAGACAGACAAAAGTTTCAAGACATAATGGATGATGGGTTATTCAGACAGTACATAATGGGTGGAGTAACACTAAAAAAAAATTCATAGTACTGCAATCATACAATCCTCCAAAGAACTGCCACAATCCAGAGCAAATATACGACCATACCAAAGAGGGAGCAATCAGAATGGTGCAGGAAGCACCGAAAATGCACTTCTAAAAGATGGTGAAGTACTGAGAATGGGGTATTAGTATCACAAATAGACAGACCAGGTGAAATTAGATTCTCAGGGTGACAGGAAATAATGAAAGTCTTTAAAGTATAAACAGGAATATTTCCTATACCAACATGTCAGTGAACACTAAAATGAAAGGAACCGATACACCATCATGACTGGATTTTATTTTCACACATATAACACAAACTTATCCCTGGGGTGAGGGTAGAAAGAATACTTCCTATGTATTCCCTGCATGTCGTAGAAGGCGACTAAAAGGGGAGGGAATGAAGAGCTGGAAATCCTCCCCTTCCATTTTCTAATTTTCCAAAAGAGGGAATAGAAAAGGAGGCCAAGTGAAGATACTTCCTCTAAGGCTCAGTCCTCTGTACTTAATGCTACCTCACTAATGTGGAAAATGGCGAATATGTATGAAAAAAGAACCACATCCTGAGAATACTATGTATGTTACACTGATCAGAAAACAGTATTATGTAATGCTCAAGTTTGAGTATGGTAAATGAGGAAGTTAAAACAAAAGGTAAGACAAGAACCTAAAGAGGAGATAAACATTTTACCCAAATCTCAATAATTTCTTGAGTAATGTAGATTGGCAAATGGAATTCAGTAGCTAATGAAAGAATAGGAACACGGGTACCTCTAGAAAGAAATGGGGAATGAATTTATGAAAAGAGGGAAGAATGATTTTAATAAAAGATATAAAAAAGCAATGTAGCCGCAGGAGGTGAAGTGGTGAAGGTGTAGGTGATACTCCAACTGGCCAGCTTTCACTAGGTTTTAGAGACTGAAAACAATGACAAGAATAATGTGAACAAAGTAGGAGAATATCCAGAACTCTTCCATAAATTCATCTATATCCATGCTATTCTATGTGAAGATATTACCCAGGACTGAAGGTGAATCAGTCCCTCTCATCCTACTTTGTTTACTGACATGCTGCTATAAGAAATTCTCTACACATTCTAGAACTTGTGTCTCTATGATTCCATGTCACCATGAGAATCCAAATCCTGAAAGTCTTATTTGTTCCTTTTTTTGCTGTCATTATTTGTTCTGGATCATTAAAATTATTTTTTTTTTTTTTTGCCGCTGTCTCCTGCGTTTGCGAGGTAGCACAAGGAAACAGACGAAAGAAATGGCCCAACCCACCCCCATACACATGTACATAAATACACGTCCACACACGCAAATATACATACCTACACAGCTTTCAATGGTTTACCCCAGACGCTTCACATGCCCTGATTCAATCCACTGACAGCACGTCAACCCCGGTATACCACATCGATCCAATTCACTATATTCCTTGCCCTCCTTTCACCCTCCTGCATGTTCAGGCCCCGATCACACAAAATCTTTTTCACTCCATCTTTCCACCTCCAATTTGGTCTCCCACTTCTCCTCGTTCCCTCCACCTTTGACACATATATCCTCTTGGTCAATCTTTCCTCACTCATTCTCTCCATGTGCCCAAACCATTTCAAAACACCCTCTTCTGCTCTCTCAACCACGCTCTTTTTATTTCCACACATCTCTCTTACCCTTACGTTACTTACTCAATCAAACCACCTCACACCACACATTGTCCTCAAACATCTCATTTCCAGCACATCCACCCTCCTGCGCACAACTCTATCCATAGCCCACGCCTCGCAACCATACAAAATTGTTGGAACCACTATTCCTTCAAACATACCCATTTTTGCTTTCCGAGATATTTAGAAGATTATATATCATCAACACAACTATGCACTTCTTGCCTACAGTTACCCTTCCCTTTCTGAAAGATATGATACTTAAAGTTAACTCTTATTAGGAGAGCCAAACCCACTCTTCCTTTATCTTCTCTTTCCCTCCATACTACCATGTACCTCCTCCGGACATCTTATCTCTTTCCTGTCAAAGATAAAATCACATACTATACATTACTAAAAGTAATGTTCATTTATCACTTGTACAAACGTGGTCAATATCAATTCACCAAGCTACCAGATACTATGAACACAAGCATTTAGTAAAATCAATTTGGTAACCTTTCCCTTTGATCCTAATCTCCAATAATAATTCATGTAATTAACTTACAATGAGGTATTCATGGTTTAAGTCTCCATCCATTCATAAAAAATTCTGAAACTGTATACGAAAGCATTTAGTACCAATATATTACATTAGTACATAAGACCTTGTAACATTGCCATTTGAATCCCAAATTTAAAAATCTATTCAGGTGCAGGTATTTGTGTGAAGTATCTATGAACAATTTCACAGGCATTGCAAGCATGTCAGATCCCACCACATCCCATTTCCCTTGCCTTTATCTACATCACTATGAAAATTTGCCCTACTGATTATGGCTTCTCTTAAAAAAGAAAAAAAATCCTGGGAATGATAATGACAAGTTCTGTCCTTATCTAAGCACACACTAATGATATGTTGTGTTCATGTGCAGTTAGTAACATTACAGTGCAGAAGACTTTGCAACTTTGACCTCTGACCCCAGCCTTTGTTACTTATGCAGGTGTAGAACTTTGAATCAACATTATGTTAAACAAGTTTGGTTCATATCTAATCACCCATTCATGAGATATCATGTCAACAAGACCAAGATCCAAATACAGAATAACAAACAAGGAAACCAAATATGTTCCAGTGGTTTACTCCAGGAGGCAAAAAAGATATAAAGACATGATTAATACCTTTAAGTAATACACAAGCATCTCATTGAGGGATGGGTCAGCATTCAGGTTAACAAGGTAGTACTTATTTTTCTCTACACTAATGCCTGATGCCTGTACACTGATCCCCATTTTCTCCAATGCTTGCTGTCTTTCCTGTTGGACACGTTCTGAAACAAAAAACAATGCATAAGAAAAGCATAGAATTGAACGAGCTTGTAAGGAAAGACCTATTGCAATATGTTACCTGCATCTGAATACAGAGTCATTGGTCAGGTTGTATATGTCTGATCTAAACGAGAAGTGGGAGACCAAATTGGAGGTGGAAGGATGGAGTGAAAAAGATTTTGAGCGACTGGGGCCTGAACATAAAGGAGGGTGAAAGGCATGCAAGGAATAGAGTGAATTGGAACGATGTGGTATACCGGGGTCAACATGCTGTCAATGGATTGAACCAGGTCATGTGAAGCGTCTGGGGTAAACCATGGAAAGTTTTGTGAGGCCTGGATGAGGAAAGGGAGCTGTGGTTTCGGTGCATTATACAGCTAGAGACTGAGTGTGAATGAATGTGGCCTTTGTTGTCTTTTCCTAGTGCTACCTCACGCATGTGTGGGGGGAAGGGGTTGTCATTTCATGTGTGGCAGGGTTGCGACGGGAATGAATGAAGGCAGCAAAGTGTATGAATTATGTACATATGTATATGTCTGTGTATGTATATATATGTATACGTTGAAATGTAAAGGTATGTATATGTGCGTATGGACGTGTATGTATATACATGTGTATGTGGGTGGGTTGGGCCATTCTTTCATCTGTTTCCTTGCGCTATCTTGCTCACACGGGAGACAGCGACAAAGTATAATAAAATAAAATAAAAAAATTCTTCTGTCCATTTGAAGTATTTGAAAGCCTGGAAAAAAATACACCTATCCCCCACATAATGTCAGCTCATTTTCAAGAATTTTGCTGTAAAATAATATATCTTTCAAACTATTCGCCATTTCCCGCATTAGCAAGGTAGCGTGAAGAACAGAGGACTGGGCCTCTGAGGGAATATCCTCACCTCTCCCCCTTCTCTGTTCCTTCTTTTGGGAAAAAAAAAAAAAAGAGGGGAGGATTTCTAGCCCCCCTCTCCCTCCCCTTTAGTTGCCTTCTACGACACGCAGGGAATACGTGGGAAGTATTCTTTCTCCCCTATCCCCAGGGATAAAATAATATATAAATGTATATAAAAAAACCAATCCATTTGATGAACGGCTAAAAGTAGTTAAAATGGAATTATGAATATCTAATGATTCTATTTTTTTCCTCAGCACTATATATGATTTGAAGACTCCCAATACACTTCTACTGCAGTGGGTTAGCTATACAGATGTTATAGTATTGTAATAAAACATATGAAAAAAAATCTTACAAATTTGTAATAAGGGAAAAAGAGGGAGATGGAGGATGCAGTGTGTGTGTCTGTGGTAAAAGAGGAAGTGACCTATGATGAGCTGTGTGTTGAAAATATATGAGGAATTTCATCTGGTTTTCTGAGAAATTAAGCCAGTTTACAGCCTACAGGTCTTACCTCTAAGATAACTTTCTGTATGACTAAAAGGCTATCCAGGATTGGTTTGCTCTATCTTCACTATAGTGTAGTACAGGTACTCTCTTGAAT
Organism: Panulirus ornatus; assembly: GCF_036320965.1. NCBI lineage: Eukaryota > Metazoa > Arthropoda > Malacostraca > Decapoda > Palinuridae > Panulirus > Panulirus ornatus. The sequence goes on from NC_092237.1 coordinate 49,056,967, forward strand.
ATCCAGGACTCTTGAGACTGAGGTGCCGCCAGTTTTAGATTTCCATGGTTTTAAATTCAGTATCCCTTCTCAAATAATGGCAAAAGCAGTTGCCATCTTTATAAAATCACTAGAATTCTGGATTATACTTCATACAATTCAAAACTCAAAAAGTTTATTCTCAAGAGAAAAGGGACTTCATGACACAGCATACTAGCAGCACATTTGAATTTGGAAAAATGTGTGAACTATGACCAATATTGAGAGTAATTGTGAATAAATGCAAGATTATTAGGTTTACCAGGGTAGAGATATAGGTTCCTTGGCATTCGAATTTGTGCTCTGGATATCTGGGAGTAGACAAGAAAGCAAATGAAACCTGGAGGTGTCATAGGGTGGGTGTGGAGGAGCATTGAAAAATGTGTGGAAAGAGAGGAGGGCAAAAATGGGTATGTTTGAACATACAGTAGCCCCAACAATGTTGTACGAATGCAAGACATGGGCTATAGATAAGGGTGTGCAAAGAGGGTGGATGTAATGTTAATGAAATGCGTGAGAACAACATATGGCATGAGGTGATTTGATCAAGTAATAAAAGGGTAAGAGAGAGGTGTGGCAACGTAATAAGATGAGTGTGGTTGAAAAAGCTGAGGAAAGTGTACTGAGTTGACTTTCTGGGAAAAATGTGTGGGAGAAGTTGAAAAAGAGGATATATGTGTCAGAAGCAGAGGAAACAAGGAGAAAGGAGGGGACCAAACCGAAGGTGGAAGGATGGAGTGAAAAAGATTTTGATTGATTGGGGCCTGAAAATGCAGGAGGGTGAAAGGCATGCACAGGTAGAGTGAATTAGAATGATGTGGTATACAGGGGTTGATGTGCTCTCAATGGATGGTCTGTGTGTGTGTGTGAGGCCTCATTGTGGACCGGAGGCTGTGGTTTTAGTGCATTGCACATGACAGCTGGAGAATGGATGTAAGTGAATATGGCCTTTTTATCATCTATTCCTGGCACTACCTCAGTAATGCAGGAAACGGAAAACAAGTATGAAAAAAGTATATGCCCACTAGGGTCTGATCTCTGTAATCCTTAGTGTAATCAATCTCAGAACAAGCTTGAGGCACAAAATAAACCTGCTAGTGATATTGGCACAAAGTAAATCAATGGGGGTGAAGGGCCTTCTGGGTGTCAGTTGCTGGTTGTAATTTGCTGGCAAATAGTAAGAGAAGCTGTAAAAGCTGGTATCTGAGTGTAAGTAAAAGGTCAAATTTCAGAGTTTACAAGAAAAAATGCACAGTGATAAGTACAGTTGTAGCAAGGATTGCAACAGTATAATTCATGTGTGACTCTGAATGGAGAGGATCCACAGGATGTGGAGTGCAGCAGGTACCTGGGAGTGGACATTGCACTGGAAAGAACAATGGAAGCTGAAGTGAGTCAAAGGGTGAGAGAAGGCACTATGGCCCCAAGTACGTTGACCACTGAATGGCAGGTGGAGTTACTGTCTGTTTCAATAAAGATGGATAAGCTTGAAAATAGAGCTGTCCTCATGGAGTTGCATGAATGTGTTTTTGGGCAATGCAAAATAACAAAAAAGACTTGATATGTTGGAAATTAAATGCGTAAGAACAAAACGTGGCATTACATGGATTAATAATGAAAGATATGACAGTGTAAGAGTGAAGTGTGGTAGTGAGTGCAGCCTGATTGACAGAACTTATCAGGCCATGTTGAGGATAAGTAAGGAGCCTAATATCGAAGCAAAAAGATCTATATGCCAAAAGTGGAGGGTGCAAAAGGGAAGTACCTACCTACCTACATACCAATGAGTACCTAAGACAAGATTTTACAAAAAAAAGCAGGGTTAGCATGCAGCACTCATCGCTCACCTATGCATTTCACAAGTGGAGGGAGCAAAGAATATGAAAGGAAATGGAATTATGGGGTGAAAGAGACTTTGAGGTATCATGACCTTAACAATCTGATGTATTAGAGGCATGCTTGTAATAGAATGAACTGGATCAATGTGGTATGTAAATGGAGGTGATATTGTCAATGGGCTGAATCAGGGTATATGAAACAGTCACTGGAAACCACAAAATAGTCTGAGGGGTTTGATTGTGGATAGTGGGCTCTGGTTTTGGTGTATCATATGTGACAGCAAGAAAGCAGATGTTAGCAAAAGAGACCATTGTGTATCTGTCCCTAACACTACCTAATCAAGGAAGGAAACAGTAAATGAGTACAAGAAAAAATCATGTTTTCCACCCTCAACACTTTGCCTATGTAAGGGATAAAAATTCATTTCAGGAAAAATAAGTGAACAGAACCTCCACATCCTTCCCTTTCATCCCAAGGTGAGGAAGTATCACATCAAAAGTTCTGGTCACACAACCTCTTTCCATGCACTCAGCACTCCCACAAGGATATATAATTTTTGTATAATCTTCAATTTTGCACATCAATCTACCAATTCAAAATTTTTTTTCATGTGGGTTGGTCTATAGAATTAACCCACCATATGTGGATTTACAAAAGTCACATACAGTAAGAACAGCAGAACTAACTCCACTTTACTATCAATATTTAATGTAAAATATGTTCACACAACAAGCACTACATAAACTCACGTACAGGTAAATTTTTAAGACCAAATTATCATGCAAAATGTAGAGGAAGGTCACCCTAGTAATGAGTGGTAATTTTTTTTTTTTTTTTTTTTTTTTTGCTTTGTCGCTGTCTCCCGCGTTTGCGAGGTAGCGCAAGGAAACAGACGAAAGAAATGGCCCAACCCACCCCCATACACATGTATATACATATGTCCACACACGCAAATATACATACCTCCACAGCTTTCCATGGTTTACCCCAGACGCTTCACATGCCTTGATTCAATCCACTGACAGCACGTCAACCCCGGTATACCACATCGCTCCAATTCACTCTATTCCTTGCCCTCCTTTCACCCTCCTGCATGTTCAGGCCCCGATCACACAAAATCTTTTTCACTCCATCTTTCCACCTCCAATTTGGTCTCCCTCTTCTCCTCGTTCCCTCCACCTCCGACATATATATCCTCTTGGTCAATCTTTCCTCACTCATTCTCTCCATGTGCCCAAACCATTTCAAAACACCCTCTTCTGCTCTCTCAACCACACTCTTTTTATTTCCACACATCTCTCTTACCCTTACGTTACTTACTCAATCAAACCACCTCACACCACACATTGTCCTCAAACATCTCATTTCCAGCACATCCATCCTCCTGCGCACAACTCTATCCATAGCCCACGCCTCGCAACCATACAACATTGTTGGAACCACTATTCCTTCAAACATACCCATTTTTGCTTTCCGAGATAATGCTCTCGACTTCCACACATTCTTCAAGGCTCCCAGAATTTTCGCCCCCTCCCCCACCCTATGATCCACTTCCGCTTCCATGGTTCCATCCGCTGCCAGATCCACTCCCAGATATCTAAAACACTTCACTTCCTCCAGTTTTTCTCCATTCAAACTCACCTCCCAATTGACTTGACCCTCAACCCTACTGTACATAATAACCTTGCTCTTATTCACATTTACTCTTAACTTTCTTCTTCCACACACTTTGCCAAACTCAGTCATATTACCACTCACCAGCTGGTGACTGGTGAGTGGTAATATGAGAGGTTAAAAATCTAGGTACCAGATACAGCGGACCAGCAGAATATCATATGAATGGGACTGAGAAATACTACAAGGTGTTAATTTAAGTAAACACTTTAGAAATATAGGAATATGTACTACATATCTTAAAGTACAACAATAATACTAGATTTTGACAAAATAATCTTACATAGGTGCCCATATATTTTGAAATATAAAACACAGTCTGTTGTGGATGAGAGAGCTTGGGAAGTGAGTCAGTTGTTGTTTGGTAATGATACAGCACTGGTGGCTGATTCAGATGAGAAACTGCAGAAGCTGGTGAATGAGTTTAGTAAAGTGTGTGAAAGAAGAAAGCTGAAAGTAAATGTGAATAAGAGCAAGGTTATTAGGTTCAGTACGGCTGAGGGACAAGTCAACTGGGGGGTAAGTCTGAACGGAGAAAAACAGGAGGAAGCAAAGCGTTTTAGATATCTGGGAGTGGATTTGGCAGCAGATGGAACCATGGAAGCGGAAGTGAATCACAGGGTGGGGGAGAGGGCGAAAATTCTGGGAGTGTTGAAGAATGTGTGGAAGTCAAGAACGTTATCTCAGAAAGCAAAAATGGGTATGTTTGAAGGAATAGTGGTTCCAACAATGTTATGTGGCTGCAAGGCGTGGGCTATAGATAAGAGTTGTGCAGAGGAGGGTGGATGTGCTGGAAATGAGATGTTTGAGGACAATATGTAGTGTGAGGTGGTTTGATCAAGTAAGTAATGAAAGGGTAAGAGAGATGTGTGGTAATAAAAAGAGTGTGGATGAGAGAGCAAAAGAGGGTGTTTTGAAATGGTTTGGTCACATGGAGAGAATGAGTGAGGAAAGATAGACAAAGAGGATATATGTGTCAGAGGTGGAGGGAATGAGAAGTGGGAGACCAAATTGGAGGTGGAAAGATGGAGTGAAAAAGATTTTGAGTGATCAGGGCCTGAACATGCAGGAGGGTGAAAGATGCGCAAGGAATAGAGTGAACTGGAACAATGTGGTATACCGGGGTCAACATGCTGTCAATGGATTGAACCAGGGAATGTGAAGTGTCTGGGGTAAGCCATGGAAAGTTCTGTGGGGCCTGGATGTGGAAAGGGAGCTGTGGTTTCGGTGCATTATACATGACAGCTAGAGACTGAGTGTGAATGAATGTGGCCTTTGCTCTCTTTTCCTAGCACTACCTCGCACACATGCAGGGGGAGGGGGTTGTTATTTCATGTGTGGCAGGGTGGTGATAGGAATGAATAAGGGAAGACAGTATGAATTATGTACATGTGTATATATGTATATGTCTGTGTGTGTATATATCTATGTATACGTTGAGATGTATAGTTATGTATAAGTGCATGTGTGGATGTGTATGTATATACATATGTATTTGGGTGGGTTGGGCCATTCTTTCGTCTGTTTCCTTACGCTACCTCGCTAACGCGGGAGACAGCGACAAAGTATAATAATAATAATAAAAGAACACAAAATTAAGGATCATGTTGATCTGATTCTTAAACCCGATATTTCAGTCTCCTCTGAGAACACTTTTTCTCTGCCACACTTGTGAATGTGAGTGGAAGGATATGGTGTCTGAATTAAGTCCCCAGTTGAATAAGTACTTACCTATATATAACTAGAATGTAGTACATGTAATCATCACTGAAAATAATTGGTTGGGTAAATACCCATAATATCCACGATGATACCACATTATAATGGATCTAGGGGAGAAGTATGGAGTATATGGTAGGTACTGGTATGCCTAGGATATTCCTCTAAAACCTGACTTGACTTATATATGATATATATTACACAATCAGGTATTTTTGGCTGTAGGTTGGTAGCAGTGGTGGAGGAGTGTCAACTTTTGTCATACTGAACTATTCTCAAGTATCTCCAGTACTTTAAAATTACCAACTACGAGTATTTGTCTCACCAGTTTTCTTGAGCTTGTTCTCCCAAGTTTCAGAGAGATTTGTTATAAGCTTCTCACTTTCATGTAACTTTTCATTTAGGCTCTCTTCCTCCTGGAGGGATGCTGGTCCATCTCTAGTCATCTGCCTTAATGACTGGAAGACAAATAAAGGTGAAATGTCAGTTTACAGAAGAAGTAATATTGCTCAATGGAAGGTGCTTGTGCAATAATGCAACAGAGAGCTACATCAAAGCATTTATCAGTCCTTCAGTTTACAAGCAATGGTGAGCTTATCCAGTTATCAAGAAAATATATGATGAAATCATAAATCAAGTGCAAAATTAAATAAAAAACTTGAAAATAAATTATCATTTTGCACTAATTCTAAAATGGATTGAAAATACCCTCACTAAACAGCTCTGTCTATGGGAACATGATATGGCTGCAGTAAACTGTCCCCTTCCTTCTTGACAAATTCAACAGCAATCAAATTGACCAGACATATTTTGCCACATTCCATCTTTTGCAGAGATTCCATCATCTCTCATCTTTTCACCAAACCATTCACCATGAAACTCTTGCTCCATATACCCAACAACCCAAACACCCTACTTTTTCTTTCAACATGTTAGCTGAAACAGTTTTGGCAAATGAATGTGCTAATAAAGGCCACATCATTTAGTACCAATCAAGCCCCAACTCATGAAACACTCCTGACCCATTCAAATTACATCCATTTTCCTATAAAACACACAAACATCCTCATGAGACTACTCAAAATTCAGCCAAAAATTAGCATCACCCCTAAAAAGGGGAGTAATGTAAATCTTAAAAATATCCATCCTGAAACAACAGCCAACTCATCCTTCATTCCTAATGATACAATCATTGCAACCATAAACAAATCTCCAGTTACAAGTCTTGGCCTGTTTGCAATCAAAGTACTTGCAGATATCTTCAACCACTCCTAGACACATAATAAAATCCATAACATCTTGAGACATTTCCAACATAATACCAATCCTAATACCCTCCAAATCACTGGACTTACTTTCCACCTAGTGCCCTATTTCACTTCTATCATCAGTATCCAAACTGTGAAATATATAACCCAAAACAGAAAACAACATACTCTTACCCACACAACATAGTGTCAAATCCAGTTACACCCACCACCACACTACACACTGATCTTAAATAACACATCCTAAATGGCTTCAACCCCCCCACCCCAACACACACACACACAAACAAAATACTTCTTCCACCAGACATCAACAAAGCATCTGAAACTGTTCTTGACATTTTTCTCATACTTGATGGCTTTTTCCCACATTAGCAAGGCAGTGCCAGGAACAGATGAAGAAAGGCCACATTCACTCACACCCATTCTCTGGCTGGCCACATTTACTCACATCCATTCTCTGGCTGGCCACATTCACTCACACCCATTCTCTGGCTGTCAAATGCAATGCACCAAAACCACAGCCACCTATCTATAGCCATGCCCCACAGATCTTTCCATGGCTTTCCCTAGTCACTTCTAATGACCCGGTTCAATTCAATGAAAGCAAGGTGACCCCTGTATACCATATCATTCTTATTCACTCTATCCTGTGCACACCTTTCAACCTCTTGGATGTTCAGGATCTGATCACTCATAATCTTTTTTAAGCATTCTTCCATCTCCAATTCGTTCTCCTCCTTTTCCTTGTTCCCTCAACTTTTGACACATATATCCTCTTTCTCAAGCTCTCCACACTCATTTTCTTCACGATTCCACATTTTGGCATACCTCTTCAGCTCTCTCAACCACACTCATTTTACTACCACAACTCTCTTAAACTTTTACTACTCAATCAAATCACCTCATCATATATTGTCCAAACACATTTCATTTCCAATGCATCTACCCTCCTCCTCACATCTTCATCTAAAAGCCATGCTTAACATTGTTACAACATTGTTGGAACTACTATACCTTCAAACATACATAATTTGACCCTCCCACGGAACAAACTCTCTTTCCACATATACTTCAATATTCCCACAACCTTCACTCTCTCACCAACCCCATGACTCACTTCCGTTTACATGGTTTCATCCACTGCCATAACCACTCCCAGCTAAAACACTTCACTTCTGAATTTTCTCCATTCACACTCCCATCCCAACTAACCTGTCCCTCTACCTTACTAAACCTAATAATCTTGCTTTTATTCACCGTTACTCTCAACTTCCTCCTTTCACACACTCTTCTGGACTCGATCACCAACTTCTGTAGTTTCTTACCAGTGCTGTATCATCAGTAAACAACAGACTCACTTCCCAAGTCTCTTGACCCACTGCAAACTGCCCTTCTCTCCAAGCCCCTTACACTCACTTCACTTAATGCCCCATCCATTAACCAATTAAACAGTTATGAAGACATCATACACCCTTGTCACAGACCAACCTTCAATGGGACCCATTCACTCTACTCTCTCACTGCTCATACATATGCCTTACACTCTTGATACAAACTCCTTACTGCTTCTAGTAGCTTTCCTCCTAAACCTAATATTCATAAGACCTTCTGCAAGGCATCTATATCAACCCTTTCATATGCTTTCTCCAGATCCATAATGCTACATACAAATACTGCTGTGTGTGTCACACACACACACATTCCTTAAAGCAAACCCCTGATCCACACCATATATATTCTTAAGGCCTTCCAAAAGGTATCTATACCAACCCTATATTCTTAAGGCCTTCCAAAAGGTATCTATACCAAACCTATCATATCCTTTCTCCATACCCATAAATGCTAAATAAAAATTCTTCAGTTCAAGTATTTCTCACACACATTCTTCAAAGCAAACACCTGATCCACACATCCCCAACCACTCTGGAAACCACACTGTTACTCCTTAATCTGATACTCTGTACATGCTCTCACCCTCTAAATCACCATTCCCATACAACTTACCAGTACACACAGCAACTTATACCTTTGCAGTCCAACACTCACCTCTGTCCCCCTTGTTTTGGATACCTGAGAGTTAACATGGCAGTGAATGGAACCATGGAAGCAGAGTTGAATCATAGGGTGGGTGAGAGGGGGGTGGTTTAAAGGCTCTAGGAATATTGATAAATATGTGGAAAGACAAGTAACTATCTGGGAGGGCAAAAATGGTTAGGTCTGAAAGTAAAGTAGTCAGAATGATATTTCATAGATGCAAGGCATGGCCTATCGATGAGAATGTAATGAAGAGGGTAAATGTGTTAGAAATGAAATGTATGAGGACGATATGTGATGAGAAAGGGCTTATCAAATAAGTAATGATAAGGCAAGAAAGAGAGGTGAGATAATAAGAAAAGTATGGTTGCGAGAGCTGAAGGTGTGCTGGAATAGTTTGGACTTAGGATAATGAGTGAGGAGAGGTTGGAAAAAAAAGGATATATGTGTCAGGAGTGGACAGGACAAGGAAATGAGGAAGCCAAACTGTAGATGGAAGGATATGAAACAGATTTAAAGTGCTTGGGGTTTAAAAAAGCAGGAGGGTGAATAGCATGCTCAGGATAGAGTGAGTTGGAGCAATGGACGAACCAGGGTATATGAAACCATGAAAAGGCTTGTGGGGCCTGTGTGTGGCTAAGGAGCTGTAGTTTTGGTGCATTACACATGACAGCTAGAAAATGGATGTGTGTAACTGAGGCCTTTTTTTTTTTATCTGTTCCTGGTGCTATCTTGCTAAAGCAGGAAGCAGTGAAAAAATCCAAAAGAAAAAAGATAGAATAGAGTTTTGCTGTATGGATACTGGTTAAACAGATGGAAATACACAAAAGAACACAGAAACACTGCACATGCAAAACTGAAACTTTAGAGCATATGAACTCAAAACTGAAACTTTAGAGCATATGAACTAATACGAGAAACTAATTTTACAATTTAGATAGAAAAAGAGATATATGATGATCTATGCAAGGCAGTACATAAGAAATATAAAGAGCAACACTGTCAGTCTAAATGTATCTCATTAACAATGATACAGAATTATCATATCTAAACTAATCCCTAGAATCAAACAAATGATATCAGAAAAATGTATGGGTGCCCTGAAAGAGAAGCAATACCAGGAGAAATTACCAACACACATGGAACAGCCACAGAAGCAATCACAAAAAAGACTAGACTCATGACTAAAGTCAATCCCTTATGAAACTTGGATGGATAAATATCTGAGGGATGTCATTGTGGAGAGAAATAAAGTGATTTAGCTGGCAAAACATGCAGCGAGTGAAGCATACTAGCCCAGCTCTTTTGGGAAAATTTCTTCACATGTATTCATACGTGGATGCACAGGGACAACCAATTACCCATCTTCTTTAGTATACTTTCATTCTAACCCACATCATTCTTGAACTAAGTTCCTTGCACTCTGACACAGTCCCACAACTTCATCAATAATGCCATCACCTCTGCTCTTGCCTTTTACTTTCCCAGACTTTATCCCCTGAACATTCCCAAACCATTTGACCCCTTCCCCTTTAAAATAGCTTCACTCAGAGCCAGGACATCCAGGTTCCTCTAATCAAACATCTTTTTTCTTCTCATCCGGGATCAATCCAAATATATTCAAGACACCCCAGCCAAAGCATTTGAAGTGAATACTTTGCTTTGCTTTTTCTTTTGTTCCTTTTTTTGGAAAGTGATAATATGAGAGTGAAGGGCTTCCAGTTCCTTGCTCCAATTCCTGTTAATCACACAGGAAAGAATACTTACTCTGCCATCCCTATTTGAAAGGTTGACAAAGACCTTACATGAGAGTGTTTGTGATGACTGATTAGAGGGTTTACTTTTATCCCTTTTTTTAATCATATAAATGAACCGGAAGGACACTGAAATACCTATAAGCTTAGTTCTGGAAAGGATACTTTTCTAAAACTACAAGACAGTTTCAATTCTAAGGTACAAAAATAGCAAGTAAACCCTAGGAATCTGGGTCTCTCTGACTTGTGGCTGCCTGTGGAAATGGAATAGGAACCCAATTCTGCATAGCTGGGCTCCATAAAGGCCAACCACATGTAAAAAGGAATGCCAGTTAATCAAAAGGGATACTGTATATAAATTACTTAACAACAAGAAATAATACCAAAGCCAAATCTAAACTGAACAAAGACATAAGAACATAATTCAGCTCTGACTTTGTCATGCAAAATTGCTGCAGCTTGAAAATTCAAAATGTTTTCAGTCTTTAGTTGCATGGTCCAACACACTTATAATGCCCGATGTTGCGAGCCAGAGGTTGTCTGTTAGCAATACCTACCAAATGTTATCAACTGTCAACTGTCTTCCAATGGTTAGGGGACAACTAAGCCAGTGAGTTCTCTGGCGGTAATTTTGTAATGTATCATACAAAAAGATCTCACATTTCCATAACAGAAAAAACAATCATGTAAAAGTATCTTTGCATTGCTTAAGAACACATACACTTATCAAATGTGCATCTTCACACTGTTATTTAATAATTTACAAGATATAAACAAGTAATGTATAACTTATCAAACCTGAAGTTGTGTCCGTAAAGTCTCAACTTCCTCACGCAATTCCCGAATAATTTTGGCATTAGGATCTTCATTAACAACAGCATGATTGACAATTCTTTTGGCACGATCAGCATAACGCAGAGTAGACAATGTTTCTTCAAAGTTATCTGCTGCAGGAGACACTGTGGCAACCATGACTGTGCGACTATTACCTCCAAGGTTGTCCTGCAAGTTCCAATAAATATTTTTGTTGAAACATCATTATACAAATACTCCACAATTCTTCTCAGTTATAATTCCTTGGTAACCATTCAATCCTTTAGAAATTCATGCACACACAAATTTCTCAGCTTATGTCAGTTTTCTCCTCCACTTCTTAATAAACTTGATCATAGACAGCAAAAGGACTGAAGTGAAGACTTTTCAACTAAAACCCAGCCATCTGTTCTCAATGCTTCCTCACTGAAGGAAGGAAAAAAAATCAATAATACTTCCAAACACATCTAATAGGCATTTACACAAAAACTCAAGCATACCAAATAAATGAAGGTCTAATTTTGCATATCAGAGCAAATGTCTTAGGTTTTGGATTTGAGGTTTAATATCCAATACATTTCTTCATTATAAAACAGATTAAAACAATGAATTCTCTATGCATTTTAGTCCAATGGACCTTCAACTAGAGGAGAGCATTCTCTCTAAGGTAATTCCATATCAAGGTAAAGCTAACTATAATGTAATGTCTGTACCTGAAATTCAACTCGGTCAATATGCTTAAATATGAAAAAGACTTGTTATAATCTAAACAACTAAGCTTATTATGCAAATTTTCTCTAAACAGTGAGGTGTTCTAAGCAAGATTATTCTAAAAGCAACAGTCTGACATTTCGCACACATCTGCAAAGGAACAATCCCTCTTGTAAAACTCCTTCACCTTGTCCCTTCCATTTTTTTAGTTCATCTTTCAATAAGATTACTATCATCTATATCATCACTTTTCAATTTTTTTTCAAATTTTGTGGCACACTTGTGAATGTTTTAATTTACAGGATATACAAAAAAAAGGCAGTACTCATGTGACAAGTGAAGGTTCTCCCCCTTCCCTTGTGTAGACCAACTTGGCAATAAGGAGGCCACATGCCAAATTAAAAACCACTTTGATAATCTGCTACAAATAGACATCAGCTTCCTCCCAGCATATCTACCAACCCTATCTACCCTGAACACAATAGAGGAATACCCAGTGGCTAAGTGTCATCTGTGCCTAAAAACCAAACGCTCAACCTGTGAAACTATATTAGGAATTTTCCCTTGTATTTGCTACACTTCTAACTGCCAAAATTAATGCTTCACTCAAACAGCCTAAATACCCTACAGCTTGGTTGATAGAATGTCTCTCCACCAACCAAATCCACCAACCCACACTCCTGATAGCTTATGCCCTATTGTGATCACTATAATCCCCAGTCTAATTTGTGCAAGTTTTGTGTCTGACTGGGCCTATGCTGACATTGCTGATTCAAAAGGCCTTCAGCAACATGGAAACATGAAATGTTCCTCCACGACTTGCTGACTTGTCAGCCTCCTAGAATTCATTTATCACAACTTGGAGAAGTGCAAGACCTTGGTGGCACTCATCTTTGTAGACTTCAACAAAGGCTTTCAATTGGTAAACCATAATATAATCATAAAGAAAGCCATTAACCTGGGACTACAGAGGTGTCTCATTTCATGGCTAGTAAACCCTCCTGATCAGAGAACAGAGAACTGTCCACTTTTGGGAAGCCACATCAACCCAACAGCCCCTAATGTGGTGTTACACAGGACACCAAAATGGGGCCATTCTAATTCTTCATCCTTATCAATGATGTCCGTAAGGACAAACCCTCTTCATGGAAACACACATAGTACATCCCATCCTAAAAAAAGGGGGACTGTTCTAGCCCCTCCAACTATTGTCCTGTTGCTTTGACTTCTGCTACCAGTATATCCAGATTCTTTATATCCTTTGTCAACTTTCATATCCTCAAATACCTGATCATCAGTATGGCTTCCAAAAGGAATAAAGCACTGGTGATATCCATTCTAGTCTTACTAATATTGAGTCATAATATCTGAAATTTTTGGAGAATCCTATGCAGTAGCCTTTGATTTATCTAAAGCTTCTAACAGGGTATGGCATCAGGGTCTCATCTCCAAGATCTCCTCTTTTAGCTCCCCTCCCTCATTTTGTTTCCTCATATCTAGCTTCCTCTCTGGTCACCTGTTTCTGCAGATGCTGAGAAATCAACTCTCCCACTTCATTTATCAACAGACGTGTCCCTAAAGATTCAGCTGATGACTCAACATTGTATTCCTTCATTTCCTTCAAATCTGCTACGTCCTCTCTTGCTTGATCTATATCCTGTCCCAACTCACCTTAATCTATAAATTCAAACTTGGACAGGATCTCTTAATGGGGTACATGGAACCTGGTTTAACTTAGCTTAATGCCTCCACAACCCAATTTCTGCACAGCTCTCCAAAACTACTCACATCTTCTATCTTTTTTTATCAATCTGCAACTCCATCGCTTAACAAATGAATACACTAGGTATCACTGACATCTCCATCTGCCTCTAAAGAAACTGCTCTCTTTAAAGGAAGGCATTGCTCTGACATCTGTGGAGGATATAGTTCATATACTACATAAAGTACAGTCTAAAGCAGTTTAACTTGTCAATTTTCTTACTCTACCTTTACAACTTAACCCACATGACCTACGCCACAATGATGGTTCAGTTTCCCTCTTCTAAGCATGATACTTTGGTTCTTCATCCTGGGAGTTGGCTGCTTGTGTGCCCCCAACATTTGTTACACCATGTTTTAGTCAGCATCATAAATTAACTGTGATACCATCAGCAACTCAAGGATAGGCATCTTGATACCCATTTCTTTCCTTAAATCCTAAACCTTTGGAGGTCTTCCTTTTAAAAGGCAGGTTTTCCATTTCCTCCAAAATTCTTAGAAAACTTTTCCTCTTAACTCACTTCTGTCCATTACAGGTGCTTCAAGATGAAAAAAAGATACCTTCATTATCATTTATTGCATAAACGTCTGCTATAATGAACAAAGGAATACACAAATGATTAGCAAGGCCTGGATGAGTTTCAGACTCACAAGAATGTCAACATAGGCAATATAATCAGCACAAACAAGTGGTGTTGGTGCCAACTGGCAGGGACTTGAGATACTGGCTGAAAGCATTGTTTTCAATAAATTCTTTAAATTGATTCTGTCTTGAAGGCCTTACCTAAATGATTCAAGGATAGCATCATCTTTGCTTACCAATACTATGTTAAGAAACAAAACACAAAAACAAAAAACCATCATAAAGAGGAAGAGTAATTCAACTGACTAACCTTCAGGAGCCATGTGAGGACCGAGTCTCTGTATGGCACAAAGTTGTCACCTTTTCCCCTTCCTTTACCCACTGCTTGATCAGCCAACTTGGAAATTACTAAGCCCAGGGTTGTAAGTGACCTAAGAAAGTGTAAGTAGAATATAGAGGTTTAATGTACAGTAACTTAAAAGTATGAAATAAGAATACATACATCATATTATGGTTTATTGATCACACTTAGAGTTATCATCTGGTTTCAATTTCAAAAATGTAAATCATGTGACATGAATGAATGAAAATGACAAAAGCAATCATGGAATCTCATGTCGAAATAAAGAAATGTTAGTGGAAGGGGAATTCATGAAAAATACAGCATAGAAGAAAAGAGCAATAACTATCATTATCAATATCTTATGTGATATGATATGCAGTGATCCACACCATTTACATGGGAATGGAGTTAATGTAGAGATACAAATCAATGACCAAATTCAATCTATCAATTTAACCCTGCAATCATCCAAACTCACCAATAACGGTAACTTGTTCATTAAACTTTCTTCCTTTCCCTGAGGTTAACCTAAGGAGTTCAGTGACACACCAATATGACAGTTATGCATATGAGACAATGGAAATAAGCCTAATTGGGAATAAAGTGGTGAGACTAATATAAATCATTTCTCAATGGCTGACTGGGATATATCAAATCAATTAGATCCCTTTCCATACCTAACTGCTTCCTGTTTTAGCAAGGCAGTATCAGGAACAAATGAACAACAGATTCATTTAAATACATACAATCTCTAGCTGTCTTGTGTGTTGCATAAAAACAACAGACCACCATCCAAGGCCAAACCCCCACAAGGGCTCCAGATATTCTGGTTAAGCACACTGACAGCACAGCATACCCCATATACCATACTCCTCCAACTTATTCTATCAAGTGGATTTTCTTTTTACCAAATCACTTCCACTACCTTTGATAAAAGAAAAAATCAGAAACAAAAAAAGAATAATGACAGAGTCCAAGAACATTAGCTCAAGAAGTCCAATAAGCTTGAAACTGGTAACAAGCTGAAAATTTCAGGGAAGGTTTAGAAAAACATGGAGAAGAGAATATCAAATATGCTCTAAAATATTTCTTGTGCTAACTTGGCAATCTAAGATGGTGTTCAAGGTAGCTGCCATTTACTATTTTATCACAAATCATATTAAACAAATCCAGATATCAAATGTGACAGAAATACAAACAGGTGTGTAAGCATAGATTTTCAGCTGAAAGTAACTCATGCATATGTATATGTATTGTAAATTTGACATATGTGAAATCACTTGATGGATTTAGATAGTCTTGGCAGTCCATGCAACTTCCTCTTCGCCTCCTGCTGCTTACTCTTGTACATCTCCCAATGACTTGTACTCCACTGTAAGTCCTGCTTGCAAACCTTTCTTTTCTCTTTCACTAGCAACTTTACATCAGCATCCCACCACACATTACTCCTCCCCTGTACACCACCCTCCTTATGCATGCCACAGACTTTTCTCACACATTGCAGCAGTATTTCCCTAAATACCTGCCATTCCTCACCCACTCCAATTGCTTTGTTTACTTTCAACTTTTGCCATTCTAAACTCAATCTCTCCCAGTATAACTTCACACAAGGTCTTATTTCCAAGCTCACTCACTTTCACCTCTTCTCATCTATATCATTTCCTCTATTCTGAACACGACTACATATCTTCATCCTAGACTCTACCAGGCAATGATCAAACATCCAACCAGCTGCCCCTTTCAGCACATTTAATTCCAAGGGTCTCTCTTTTGCTCACCTATCAATCAGTGTGTAATCCAGTAATGCTCACTTACCATTCTTTTACTCACCCATGTATACTTATGTATGTCCCATTTTTAAAACCATGTATTCCTGATCGCCAGTCATTTTTCAACAAATAACTTCATGAGCTGTTAACATTTTCTATTCAACTTACTGAATACCCCATGCCACCCAATCATACCTTCAACTCCCACATTACTGCCATTTGCTATCAGTTTACCCATCACTAATTTCTGATCACTCACATCAAAAAATGCTGACACTCATTCAGCTGCAAAACACTCATCCTATTCATCATTCTTCTTGTTGCCAGGTGCATAAGCACTAATTATTATCCAATTCTCATAATACATATCAATTTACACAACATTGGTCGGAGGTCCACTTAATTACACACCATCACACACCACTACAACTCCTTCAGCAGACATGTGTCCCCTTCCTTAGTTCCAGCCCTCACACTAACCCCTGAATTTACCCTTAAGACATTCCACCTTACCCTTGACCTTAGTTTCACTCAAGAGTTAGAGCATCCTGACTACTTTCTTCAAATGTACTATCTATCTCTCCATCACCTGGAATGATTGAAATTACTTAGTCACTACTCAATGGAGTACAGACAAGAGTGGTTATATCATCATCAATGTCCGCAAAGCCCTAGAAGTCATGGTCCCTAACTCTCACTCAGAAATAACTTCCTACTGGCACAACAGGCATGAAAGACTAAAACAAACCTCTGAAATCCAACCAGCTTTTGCATATTCTCATTCAAATCTGCCACCAGTACCATATCATCAGCAAACAAAAAGCAACTCACCTGCTAGGCCCCCCCCTATTCCTTAACTGACAGCATACCTGCTACTCCTTCCAAGGCCCTTGGATTCACGTCCCCACCATCCCATCCATAAGAAAATACAGCAAATAGTCATGATAACATCAAATACTCATGCCACAGATTCACCTTCACCTGGAACCTTCATCATCCTCTTTTCCTACTTGCACACACACACCTTAATATCTTGATATAAACTCTTCACTGCTCTAGCAGCTTTCATCCCATATAACATATCTGTATGGCCTTCAACAGACCATCTCTATCAACCTTAATACATGCAAAAAAGACAGTCATCAAAATTACACGCCTGCTATGTACAAAGAACCTAAATAAATTATGGCAAAAGCATTTTTTGTAAAATGATTGAGCTGCAGGGATGATAACACCAATGTACCATGCAAAAATATTTAGACTTGAGCACATGTAATTAGGTATATGCACAAATGTAAGCACGAAACATCAAAGGAAATATCACTTGTATTTCATATTACCAACTCACTTATTAATATTGGAACCTTCCTTTAATCTCTCTCCAACAGCTCCTGTTTTGACTGCCCTTTCTGACCCAGCAAGATCAACCAGTGACATCTTTGAAACCTGGAAGTAAAGACTTATATACATATCAGGCAAGCAGATCAGATAGAAAAAAAGATAATGCTCCAATGTTTAGCTTCTGGGGCAATACTGCAATTAAACAATGTTTAAAGGTAAACCTTCTTTCTCTCTTCAACATTTGACAATGTCCAGGCTCTAATATCAGTAGGCACTGCCAAAGTAGTGAAAGAGACAGCATTTATTATTCTCAACAACTCTGTTTCACTACAAGGAATTTTCTCCTATGTAACATTAATTGTGATAAAGTATCTGATGAGATACAAACTTTTCTAAATAGAATACTGCACTTTTATATTTCTTTATGTGTGTGTGTGTCTATATGTATTCATTGTTTCATATTTTTCATATTCTTTTGTACTTGAACACCATTTCCATCATCAGTGAGGTAGTGCAAGGAAACAGATGATGAATGGCCCATCCACTCATATATACATTTCTTTTCTTTCACACTATTCGCCATCTCCCGCATTAATGAGGTTGCGTTAAGAACAGAGGACTGGACCTTTGAGGGAATATCCTCACCTGGCCCCCTTCTCTGTCCCTTCTTTTGGAGAAAAAAAAAAAAAAAAAAAAATGCCCATACAAGCACATATACATACATATATATACATATATATCAACATATACACATATACATATATATATGTACATGCTTGCACAATCCATTCCTGGTGCTATGCTGCCCCACAGGAAACAGCATCACTAACCCCTGCTTCAGCAAGGTAGTGCCAGGAAAACAGACAAAAAAGGCCACATCTGTTCACATTCAGTCTAAGCCATCCACATCCAGGCCCCACAGAACTTTCCATGGTTTACCCCAGACGTTTCACATTCCCTGGTTCAGTCCATTGACAGCACAATGACCCCATATACCACATCATTCCAATTCACTCTATTCCTTGCACGCCTCTCACCCCCCCCTTGTATGTTCAGGCCCTGATCACTCAAATCTTCTTCACTCCACCCTTCCACCTCCAATTTGGTCTCCCACTTCTTGTTCCCTCCACCTCTGACACATATATCCTCTTTGTCAATCTTTCCTCACTCATTCTCTCCATGTCCAAACCTTTCAACACACTCATTCTTTTGTGCTCTCAACCAAACTCTTTTTATTTCCACACATCTCTCTTACCCTTTCATTACTTACTAGATCAAACCTCTGTCTCCTCATGCACACTATATGCCTTTCTAGCAGTCATGGACCCGGTAACTGCGCACAATGGGAATATCTCTGATGCCTCTTCTTCAATTTGCTGTCTCCATAGACTCCACCAGTCTCGTAGACAACACAAGCACTGGACTCTTTTTTCCTCCTGCTAGGTCACTGCCAAACACAAAGTCCACAGCCAAGACAGGCAACTTATTCACAATCCCCACAAGAGCAGGTCCCATGAAGAGATCTGTTTCCACACACACATTAGCTAATGGAGCTGTCTTAAGACTCTACAGCCCGTCTAACAAGTTTCATTTTTTAGACTCTCCCACAGACACCAAACTCTCTAACATCACTCTTCTCATACCACAACTTGACACATAACCCTTAGATGAGAAAACAATGTAGTTCCCCCTGAATGAAGCCTCAACTACTGAGTCGTTACCATTCTTACAGCTCCCACTACCACACTGAGAGGGGTTAGCCACAATTACATTACTAGGTGGGTTCAAGGTTGATACAAAATCTACAGGCTTGCCTCTTGTACAGTCTTTGGATTCTCTCAGCCTGGTCCAGCATTCTCTCACCTGATGTCCAACTTTGCCACAATGAAAACATGACCTAACCCTTCTGGGGTTGTTACTCTTACTTCTAGAGGGCTTTGGCAAAGGGCTAACTCAGGTGGGGTTACACCACACCCCCTCCCCAACATACATCCAAGTTCTGTTTTGACCGAAAGGTTGGATATCGAAATGGACGCAAGTCAGACATATGTTAGCTTGACATGTACAATTCACATACCTGTACAGCATTCTTTTATCCTACTCAATTTCTATCATGATTATCACGTTTTTTAATAACCACTTCATTGCATGAATCTGTAGTTTCTTTTTACATCTGATAAAGATTTTTTAGTTTCATCATTTTCATTTTCAAATTCATATTTCTTTTCCACTAGTAAGTACAGATGGTCATAAGTCACACAGGTCGTAAGTATAGGATCAGGTGCATTTTCAAGTTTTCCCTTGCCATCAAACTTTTTTGGAGTTCTCTCTGTACCAAGTTTGTGAGTCAGCATGAACTGGTCTGCTAGTAAACCAGCCTTGTCAACAGACTTTATTTCTCTTTCAACAAAATAATTCATCACTTCACACTGCCTTTACACTCCTCAGGTAACATTAATTCTCTAAGTTCCTCAAACTCACAAACTTGTTCAGATCACAGTCACTGCATTAATAAATTGCTCTTTTCACAAAAATATGCTACATAGGTCAGGTTCTTATGCATCTGTAAGCTTCTGGAGTTAACTCATAAGCTTTCAGCACAACATCATTTACAACTTCATAATCAGTACACTGGTCACTAGACAATGCTACATATGTAGCCTGAGCCTTACCACTAAAGGTGGTTACAAAATCGACCAAAACATCTTGGGCGCCAAGAAAGATTATTTTCAAACGTTTGAAAAAATTTAGTTACATCATCTTTACAGAACTTAGTACATTTTACTTGTTTTGTAAAATCAAACCTTGGTACTGGCTTTGACTCGACCTGTCGTATCCTCTCTTATTCCAAAGTTAGTCTGATCTGCTCAATCCATTCCTTCTGTGCCTGTGTGTTAAGTCTAGCCTGTTTAGTCTGTGATGTGCCTCAATTCTAGCAATTTCTAGTAGAAATGGCAGGTACTCAGGGTTAACATCAAAATTACTTGGGAGCTGGGCAGGGGCTAAAACTTCTGCCAAACTCGAAGGTGGAACAGCATCATCAGCACTTTTTTTTTAACATCAGGTTCATCTCCCTCTGCTCCAACCTCAAGCACAGTACCTCCTAACTCCTCACCAACTAACTCATCTATTACTGAAGCCTCCAACTCTACAAACATTCTAGTCATACCAATCTTAACCTATCTGAAACAAGCTTCAACTCATAAACTGTTTAAGATTCAATATCACTTGGAGAAGGCTTACACTGACAGAAGACAGAAATGTTCCATGTCAGCATCACTGATCAATGACATGATTAACTGCAAGGAAGAGACTCTGTTGGGTAAGAGAATCCTAGTCAGGTCGCCATTTTCTTGTTATGCAACACAGGACAATGCTACTCCAAAGTTAAGGGATGAAAATAAACACAGGGCTAAAAACTATTTACATTAAAAGAAACAAATAATACAAAAAGGAATAATTATCAACAGGGAACAAAAAGCTACTTCAATATAATAATCCAATAAGTTTTTAAACTAAGAAATCTCTTCCTATTACTTCTAACACATTTTCCTGGGGAAAAATATATCACACAGATTGCAATACTGTACAGTGGCTTATGAACCACAAGCAAATGAAAATAACACTACTTACTGGGACCATTAGCTTGAAAGAAGTGAAATCTCAAAACTCCTTGGGGTATTTATGGGAGGGATTAACTGTACAGGGTCAATTCTGATTGGATGACAAAAAGAAATATGAAACTGATGTCACACTGACACACCCCTTCATCTTGACTGTGATTGGCTAGAAATTGAGAACAAGAAACAAGTGAGTAAAGCTGACACCATAGTCGAGAGATGACTGATGGGCGTTTGCCTCCCAGCTGCAACTTGCACATGCACCTACTCTCTCAATGTCCAGTATCTAGCCATGGACATGTACTTGATTCAAAATGCTGAGTCTATACAATATGATGCCACCTACCACACAGAACAACACATGAGCCTACTCCCTCAACATCCAGTATCTGGCCATGGACATGTACTTGATATACAATATGGTACCACCAAACACACAGAACAACACCATTTCATAACAATACAGAGAGAAGGAGTAAGGAAAGGTTGACAAATGACAAAGAGGTGTCAGAGGTGGATGGAACAAGAAGTGGGAGACCAAATCGGGGGTGGAGAGATGGAGCGAAAAAGATTTTGAGCAATCAGGGCCTGAACATGCAGGAAGGTGAGAGGAGTGCAAGGAATAGAGTGAATTGGAACATAGTGGTATAAGGCAGTCGATGCACTGTCAATGGACTGAATCAGGGTATGTGAAACATCTATGGTAAACTATGGAAAGGTCTGTGGAGCCTAGATGTGGATAGGGAACTATGGTTTCAGTGCATTACACACGACAGCTAGAGAATAAGTGTGAA
This sequence comes from Panulirus ornatus, assembly GCF_036320965.1. NCBI lineage: Eukaryota > Metazoa > Arthropoda > Malacostraca > Decapoda > Palinuridae > Panulirus > Panulirus ornatus. The sequence goes on from NC_092237.1 coordinate 49,079,011, forward strand.
CAAATGTGGCCTTTTCTGTTTGTCTTCCTAGCACTACCTCACCGAAGCGGGGGCAGCAATGCTGTTTCCTGTAAGGTGGGGTAGTGCTAAGATTGGATGAAAGCAAGCAAGTACGAATATGTACATGTATATATGTGTATATGTCTGTGTACGTATATGTTATCTTATTTTGCTTTGTCGCTGTCTCCTGCGTTAGCGAGGTAGCGCAAGGAAACAGACGAAAGAAAGGCCCAACCCACCCACATACACATGTATATACATACACGTCCACACACGCAAATATACATACCTATACATCTCAATGTATACATATATATATATATATATATATATATATATATATATACACACACAGACATATACATATATACAGATGTACATAATTCATACTGTCTGCCTTTATTCATTCCCATCGCCACCTCGCCACACATGGAATAATGACCCCCTCCCCCCTCATGTGTGCAAGGTAGTGCTGGGAAAAGACAACTAAGGCCCCATTTGTTCACACTCAGTCTCTAGCAGTCATGTAATAATGCACCGAAACCACAGCTCCCTTTCCACATCCAGGCCCCACAGACCTTTCCATGGTTTACCCCAGACGCTTCACATGCCCTGGTTCAATCCATTGACAGCACGTCGACCCCAGTATACCACATCGTTCCAATTCACTCTATTCCTTGCACGCCTTTCACCCTCCTGCATATTCAGGCCCTGAACACTCAAAATCTTTCTCACTCCATCTTTCCACCTCCAATTTGGTCTCCCACTTCTCCTCGTTCCCTCCACCTCTGACACATATATCCTCTTGGTCAATCTTTCCTCACTCATTCTCTCCATGTGATCAAACCATTTCAAAACACCCTCTTCTGCTCTCTCAACCACAATCTTTTTATTACCACACATCTCTCTTACCATATTATTACTTACTCGATCAAACCACCTCACACCACATATTGTCCTCAAACATCTCATTTCCAGCACATCCACCCTCCTGCACACAACTCTATCCATAGCCCACGCCTCGCAACCATACAACATTGTTGGAACCACTATTCCTTCAAACATACCCATTTTTGCTTTCCGAGATAATGTTCTCGACTTCCACACATTCTTCAACGCTCCCAGAATTTTCGCCCCCTCCCCAACCCTATGGTTCACTTCCGCTTCCATAGTTCCATTTGCTGCCAAATCCACTCCCAGATATCTAAAACACTTCACTTCCTCCAGTTTTTCTCCATTCAAATGTACCTCCCAATTGACTTGACCCTCAACCCTACTGTACCTAATAACCTTGCTCTTATTCACATTTACTCTCAAGTTTCTTCTTTCACACACTTTATCAAACTCAGTCACCAGCTTCTGCAGTTTCTCATATGAATCACATGTATATGTATATATGTTGATATTTATATGTGCATGTATGGGCATTTATGTATATATATATGTGTATATGAGTGGATGCGCCATTCTTTGTCTGTTTCCTGGCACTACCCTATTGACGCATGAAACAGTGATCAAGTGAATATAGGTCTGCGGCAGGGATGTGTGATGTCCCCATAGCTGTTTAATTTGTTTATGGATGGGGTGGTCAGGGAGGTAAATGCAAGAGTTTTGGAGAGAGGGGCGAGTATGCAGTCTATTGGGGATGAGAGAGATTGGGAAGCGAGTCAGTTGTTGTTTGCTGATGATACAGCTCTAGTGGCTGATTCATGTGAGAAACTGCAAAAGTTGGTGACTTGAGTTTGGAAAAGTGCATGAAAGGAAAAAGTTGAGAGTAAATGTGAATAAGAGCAAAGTTATCAGTAGGGTTGAGGGACGAGTTAATTGGGATGTAAGTTCGAATGGAGAAAAATTGGAGGAAGAAGTGTTTCAGATATCTGGGAGTGGACTTAGCAGCCAGTGGATCCATGGAAGCAGAAGTGAGTCACAGGGTGGGGGAGGGGGCGAAGGTTCTGGGAGTGATGAAGAATGTGTGGGAGAGAACATTATCTCAGCAAGCAAAAATGGGCATGTTTGAAGGAACAGTAGTTCCAACAATGTCATATGGTTGCGAGGCATGGTGTACAGATAGGGTTGTATGGAGGAGGGTGGATGTGTTGGAAATGTAATGTTTGAGGACAATATGCAGTATGAGGTGGTTTGATCGACTAGGTAATGAAAAGGTAAGAGAGATGTGTGGAAATAAAGAGAGTGGTTGAGAGAGCAGAAGGTGTGTTGAAATAGTCTGGACATATGGAGAGAATGAGAGAGAAAAGATTGACAAAGAGGATATATGTGTCAGAGATGGAGGGAAGAAGGAGTAGCAGGACACCAAACTGGAGGTGGAAGGATGGAGGGAAAAAGATTTTGAGTGACTGGGGCCTGAACATACAAGAAGGTGAGAGGCATGCAAGGAATAGAGTGAACTGTAATGATGTGGTATAACGGGGTTGATGTGGTGTCAGTGGGCTGAACCAGGGTATGTGAAATGTCTGGGGTAAACCATGGAAAGGTCTATGGGGCCTGGATGTGGATAGGGAGCTGTGGCATTACCTCACTTCACCTGCATGTGGTTATACCAAGAGTGAAAAGTCAACTTTGATGTTCATGGTAATGGACAAAAGAGAGTATGACAAACCTTAGTGTGGAAAAGTTAAAAATTTCCCTGCTTCCATCAGAGCCCAAGCTGTGAAGTTACAAAAGCCCTAATACAAGGGTCCTATATATAATAGAATTAGAAAACATCACTGCCAATATAACCATACATTACTTCATAATAACTTCTCAATAATTCTATTTAACAGTGAAACAAACAAAAGAATTTTAGAAACTGAATGTCATGCATGTTGATGAAAAAGGATAATCAGAGTCAGCAATCACCCCTAGATAACTAATCTCACCTTCTCCCCAGATACTCCAGATGCCACATCAGTAACAGTCTGCGTGAGCACAACTGTAAACACTGCATGAGATCTTGATGATTCACTGTTCATGTTGGTGGCTGCGACTGTCCTGGCCTTGTTACCCTCTTCAATCAACTGTTCTATTTCCTGTTCAAATCAAATAATATATAACAGTTAGTCAGAAGCATCAATACAACTGAGCATGTTATTATATATCTCAAATACCACGCAAACTTATCATCTTTTAAAACACTGACTTTTTTTATGAAGAGTGTCCGCTTTAAGTCATAAAAGCTTATCACCAGCATCAAATTTTCAGATTTTCTGCACTTACTTCTTGAACCTGCAATACTTTATCAATTCAACACTGACAGGTAGAGGAACACAGGGAGTACATACTGTGCAAAGTGATACTAAGAAAGGTAATCCTTTGAAAGGATTTGCAGAACTACATGAAATATTTAATGAAATAATAAAGGGAAGGCACAACCAAGAAGGTGCAGGAGGCATTGAGACAAGCTCTACTTAGAAACAGATATGTTCTAATAATTGAGGATTTAGCTACAAATAAATCAACTGCAAACATTTGCATTCAAATGAATTAAGATAATCATGGAGATAAAAAATGCCTAAACTGTCCAAAGGAAAATTTCCTCTATTAACATATCACTGAGCACACAAGAGAGGGGAAGCCAATACACCATCAATACTTAATCTCATTTTCATGTATAGTAGCCTGGAAATACAAAATGTCACATACAATATGAGACCACATTTTGAAATAGTAACTAAGAGTGTTCAAACTTTATACTGTTAACAGTGAAATCATAAAATGAGAGAGGAAACCAAATCCCAATAGCAGCTAGAGGGGATGGAACTATGGAAAACTCATGAACTTGCTTCTGGGCAAAAAATGGAAATCAGAATTCAGAAATAAGAATAGATTGCAGTGTTACAAAAGGTTCTGTTCTATATTGAGTGGGTCAGCAGATGGGTACCAGTAGCAAAAGGTTCTGTTCTATAATGAGTGAGTCAGCGGATGGGTACCAGGAGCAGGAAAAGAAGACATGAAGTCAGAAAATAGGGAGGTGAATCTTAAAAGAAATAGCAAAAAGATGAGAAAAATAAAAGACATACTATGGAAAGGATACAAAGAGCATAAAATCCTGGCAGCATTTGAAAGGAACAAGAAAAGTATGTGATGTACGAGCAAATGAAAATCTGAAGCTCTTCCATTAACTTACTGAGAGAAAAAATTTAGTTAAAGAACAAATAATCATATTGCAGGACTTCAACGGAAGGGTTATTGAAGCTGAAAACTTTGTTCCAATGTGTATAAAAAATGGAAGCCACATTGCCCCCAACATTAACAAGTTGGGATAAGGAAGAGACCATGCAAAGCACTGAAACTGTTAGACTAAATATATGTAGGATACTGAAGGACCTTGATCCACATGAGGCACATGGACCTAATGAAATCTCACCATACGTATTCAGGGAATGTGCAGAAACACTTGACAGGCCACTTAAGATGCTCTGAAAATTGACAAAGGGTCAGTGCCCAAGGAGAGAGCAAACATCATAGAAAGTTTAAGAAAGATGGGGAAAATGCACAAACTACAGGCCAGAATTACTAACAACCATGGCATTTACAACACTAAAATAGCAAATGAGAAAAAAAGTAAGATTTCTTGAAAAAGAAAAAAATGATCAAAGAAGCAATAAGGTTTCAAAGAAAAAAGGTTGTTCATATTCAATCTTCAACATGAGAGACAGAATGCCAACTGCACCCATCTGCATATGAGTATCTAAGGCAATATTTTGGCAGTGGCAAGGTTAGGGCATAACACGCACAGTGTACCTTACTTGATTCACAATCCTGCTATCTTGTGCCACTACAAATTGTCCACTTTTGTCAATTCTTGAATGATCCAGCAGTTTATGTAACTAATGATGCAATTTTCTCTTTGAAGGTTTCAAGTCTACTCCAGTTTTATTTCTTTCCTCATTGGATAGGATACTAAAGAGCTTCTGTATCTTTCTTGAAGGGCATCTTTTTATTGTTAAAAGAATGTCATAATGTGTGATGTCAAGATTACTGTTCTAAACTATTTTGGTATTAGTTCAAAATCTTCTATGTATATATGTAATACAAATGCCAATTTCCAAGTGTCTGAAACTTTGCATTCATCCAAGATTTTCCCCAGCATACAACATCATTGCTTTTGCTACTCTTATCTTGGTAATTCTAAAGATATTGGCTTGTGCTCCATCTGATCCTAGTGTTAAGTACACATTAAGGTGTAGGATGCATCTGCTTCAATATGCATCTAAGTCTGTTTCTGTTACCTCTTTACTAGTCTCCCTTGCTTATGCCAAATTCAAAAGTGCCAAAATTGCACATTAGTAGTTTACCTTTTCCTGCAAAAAAATTGACTTTTACTGAGCTGTAGTTCACACTTATGTGGGAGGATATAACTAACATGTTAGTAAAGGATAAACAAATAATCTTAACTTTTTGGAATTTCAAGGAAAAAATAATTCTTTTTATTTCCTGCATCAGCAAGGTAGCGCCAGAAAACAGATGAAGAATGGCCCATCCACTCATATACATATATACATAAACACCCATATATGCACATATACTTACATATACATATCAACATATACATACATATACATAGACACACAGACATATGCATATATATACACATGTACATATTCATACTCGCTTGCCTTCATTCATTCCCATCACTACCCTGTCCCACAGGAAACAGCATCGCTATCCCCTGCTTCAGTGAGGTAGTGCCAAGAAAACAGACAAAAAAGGCCACATTCATTCCCACTGTCTCTAACTGTCATGTATAATGCACCACAACCATAGATCCCTAATCCACGTCCAGGCCTCACAGACCTTTCCATGGTTTACCCCAGATGCTTCACATGCCCTGGTTCAGTCCACTGACAACACTTTGACCCCAGTATACCACATCGTTCCAATGCACTCTATTCCTTGCATGGCTCTCACCCTCCTGTATGTTCAGGCCCCGATTGCTCAAAATCTTTTTCATTCCATCCTTCCACCTCCAATTTGGTCAACCTGCTTCTTGTTCCCTTCACATCTGACACATATATCCTCTTTTGTCAATCTTTCCTCACTCATTCTCTTAATATGTCCAAACCATTTCAACACACTCTCTTCTGTTCTCTTAACCACACTCTTCTTATTTCAAAAAATCTTTTCATTCTCCCTAAAATTTAATGATGTCCTCTCTCACCCCAACTCTCATTTTCCCTCTTTTTCAACCCTTGCACCTTTCTCTTGACCTCCCACTGCGTTCTTTTATGTATCTCCCAGTCCTTTGCACTACTTCCCTGAACAAGCACTGTCCAAATGCCTCTTTTTTTTCTCTATCATTAAACTTACTTTTTCATCCCACCACTCACTACCCTTTCTAATCTGCCCACCTCCCACCTGTCTCATGCCATGTGCACCTCTTGCACAAGCCATCACTGCTTCCCTAAATACATCCCATTCCTCACCTACTCCCCTCACGTCATTTGCTCTCACTTTTTGCCATTCTACACTCAATCTCTCCTGGTACTTCCTCACACAAGTCTCCTTTCCAAGCTCACTTATTCTCACCACTCTCATCTCTCCATTATTCTCAGTTCTTTTTTGAAAACCTCTACAAATCTTCACCTTCGCCTCCACAAGATAGTGATCAGATATCCCTTTAGCTGCCCCTCATCCACAAGTCTCTCTTTTACACGCCTATCAATTAAAACGTAATCAATGATGCCCTTTGACCATCTCTCCTACTCACATATGTATACTTATGTATATCTCTCTTTCTAAGCCAGGTATTCCCAATCACCAGTCTTTTTTCAGCACACAAATCCACAAGCTCTTCATTTCCATTTACAGGACTGAACACACCATGTACACCAATTATACCCTCAACTGCCACATCACTCACCTTCGCATTTAAATCACCCAACACTAGAACCCGATCTTGTGCATCAAAGCTGCTAAAACACTCACTCAGCTGCTCCCAAAACACTTGCCTCTCATGATTTTTCTTCTCATGCCCAGATGCATAGGCACCAATAATCACCCATCTCTCTCCATCCACTTTCAGTTCTACCCACATCAATCTAAAATTTACTTTCTTACACTCTAACACATACTCCTACAACTCCTGCTTCAGGAATACTGCTACTCCTTCCTTTGCTCTTGTCCTCTCACCAACCCCTGAATTTACTCCCAAGACTTCCCCAAACCACTCTTCCTCTTAACCCTTGAGCTTCATTTCACTCAGAGCCAGAATACCCCTATCTCTCCTTTCTTCTCATCTTGGTTACATCCACATACATTCAAACACCCCAATTTGAGCCTTTGAGGAGGATGTGCACTCCCCATTTGACTCCTTCTTCTGTTTCCCTTTGCAGAAATTGAAAATGCAAGGAGGGGAGGGTTTCCAGCCCCCACTCCCACCCCTTTAGTCGCTTTCTACAACACATGGGGAATAAATGGAAAGTATTCTTTCTCCCCATCCCCAGAAAAAATATATAACTAAATATTCAGGAATAATACATGAAAAGTAGTAAACAATGGAGCTAAGATAAGAAGCTATTCACATAAGGATATTGCAATAAACTTTTGGAAGTGTGGCTCCACAAGATGCTTACTTTTATGAGTAGGGCATCAGTAAAGCCTAAAAAGAAATAATGGAAATGTTCAAACAAAAAGGAACATGTACATATGTGTGTGTGTGTGTGTGTGTGTGTCTGTATGTATGTATATAATTAAATAAAAAAAAAAATTTCCATACATATTTTCCCATTTTCCTCATCAGCAAGGCAGAGTCAAGAACAGCTGACCGAGCCTTAAAAGAGAAAAATCCTCATGACCCCCTTTTCTGTTCCTTCTTTTGGAAGTCAAACCAGAAGGGAGGATTTCCAGCCTCTGCCACCATCCCTTCTAGTTACCTTCTACGACATGCAAAGAATATATGTGTGCTATCAATGGACTGAATCAGGGCATGTGAAATGTCTGGAGTAAATCATGGAAAGGTCTGTGGGGCCTGAATATGGATAGGGAGCTGTGGTTTCGGTGCATTACACATGACAGCTAGGGACTGAGTGTGAACAAATGTGACCTTTTTTTGTCCGTTTTCCTGGCACTACCTCACTGAAGCAGGGGGTAGTGATGTGCATGTGTATGTTCATGGATGGGCATTTATATATATAAATGTGTATATGAGTGGGTGGGCCATTCTTCGTCTGTTACCTAGCACTACCTCTTCGAGGAGGGAAACAGCAATCAAGTATAATATTTTTCTTATACACATTCGCCATTTCCCGTGTTAGCAAGGTAGCATGAAGAACAGAGGACTGAGTTTTAGAGGGAATATCCTCACTTGGCCCCCTTCTCTATTCCTTCTTTTGGAAAATGAAAAAAAACAGGAGGGGGAGGATTTTCAGCCCCCCCACGCCCTCCCCTTTTAGCTGCCATCTACAACACACAGGGAATATGTGGGAAGTGTCCTCTCTTCCCTTTATATATATATATATATATATATATATATATATATGTATATATATATATATATATATATATATATATATATATATATATATATATATATATATATATATATATATATATATTTTTTTTTTTTTTTTTTTATACTTTGTCGCTGTCTCCCGCGTTTGCGAGGTAGCGCAAGGAAACAGACGAAAGAAATGGCCCAACCCTCCCCCCCATACACATGTATATACATACTTCCACACACGCAAATATACATACCTACACAGCTTTCCATGGTTTACCCCAGACGCTTCACATGCCCTGCTTCAATCCACTGACAGCACGTCAACCCCGGTATACCACATCGCTCCAATTCACTCTATTCCTTGCCCTCCTTTCACCCTCCTGCATGTTCAGGCCCCGATCACACAAAATCTTTTTCACTCCATCTTTCCACCTCCAATTTGGTCTCCCTCTTCTCCTTGTTCCCTCCACCTCCGACACATATATCCTCTTGGTCAATCTTTCCTCACTCATCCTCTCCATGTGCCCAAACCACTTCAAAACACCCTCTTCTGCTCTCTCAACCACGCTCTTTTTATTTCCACACATCTCTCTTACCCTTACGTTACTCACTCGATCAAACCACCTCACACCACACATTGTCCTCAAACATCTCATTTCCAGCACATCCATCCTCCTGCGCACAACTCTATCCATAGCCCACGCCTCGCAACCATACAACATTGTTGGAACCACTATTCCTTCAAACATACCCATTTTTGCTTTCCGAGATAATGTTCTCGACTTCCACACATTCTTCAAGGCTCCCAAAATTTTCGCCCCCTCCCCCACCCTATGATCCACTTCCGCTTCCATGGTTCCATCCGCTGCCAGATCCACTCCCAGATATCTAAAACACTTTACTTCCTCCAGTTTTTCTCCATTCAAACTTACTCCCAATTGACTTGACCCTCAACCCTACTGTACCCAATAACCTTGCTCTTATTCACATTTACTCTTAACTTTCTTCTTTCACACACTTTACCAAACTCAGTCACCAACTTCTGCAGTTTCTCACATGAATCAGCCACCAGCACTGTATCATCAGCGAACAACAACTGACTCACTTCCCAAGCTCTCTCATCCCAACAGACTTCATACTTGCCCCTCTTTCCAAAACTCCAAACTTAATATATATATATATATATATATATATATATATATATATTTTTTTTTTGCTTTGTCGCTGTCTCCCGCGTTTGCGAGGTAGCGCAAGGAAACAGACGAAAGAAATGGCCCAACCCACCCCCATACACATGTATATACATACGTCCACACACGCAAATATACATACCTACACAGCTTTCCATGGTTTACCCCAGACGCTTCACATGCCCTGATTCAATCCACTGACAGCACGTCAACCCCGGTATACCACATCGCTCCAATTCACTCTATTCCTTGCCCTCCTTTCACCCTCCTGCATGTTCAGGCCCCGATCACACAAAATCTTTTTCACTCCATCCTTCCACCTCCAATTTGGTCTCCCTCTTCTCCTCGTTCCCTCCACCTCCGACACATATATCCTCTTGGTCAATCTTTCCTCACTCATTCTCTCCATGTGCCCAAACCATTTCAAAACACCCTCTTCTGCTCTCTCAACCACACTCTTTTTATTTCCACACATCTCTCTTACCCTTACGTTACTTACTCGATCAAACCACCTCACACCACACATTGTCCTTAAACACCTCATTTCCAGCACATCCATCCTCCTGCGCACCACTCTATCCATAGCCCACGCCTCGCAACCATACAACATTGTTGGAACCACTATTCCTTCAAACATACCCATTTTTGCTTTCCGAGATAATGTTCTCGACTTTCACACATTCTTCAAGGCACCCAGAATTTTCGCCCCCTCCCCCACCCTATGATCCACTTCCGCTTCCATGGTTCCATACGCTGCCAGATCCACTCCCAGATATCTAAAACACTTCACTTCCTCCAGTTTTTCTCCATTCAAACCTACCTCCCAATTGAATTGACCCTCAACCCTACTGTACCTAATAACCTTGCTCTTATTCACATTTACTCTTAACTTTCTTCTTTCACACACTTTACCAAAGTCAGTCACCAGCTTCTGCAGTTTCTCACATGAATCAGCCATCAGCGCTGTATCATCAGCGAACAACAACTGACTCACTTCCCAAGCTCTCTCATCCCCAACAGACTTCATACTTGCCCCTCTTTCCAAAACTCTTGCATTCACCTCCCTAACAACCCCATCCATAAACAAATTAAACAACCATGGAGACATCACACACCCCTGCCGCAAACCTACATTCACTGAGAACCAATCACTTTCCTCTCTTCCTACACGTACACAAGCCTTACATCCTCGATAAAAACTTTTCACTGCTTCTAACAACTTGCCTCCCACACCATATATTCTTAATACCTTCCACAGAGCATCTCTATCAACTCTATCATATGCCTTCTCCAGATCCATAAATGCTACATACAAATCCATTTGCTTTTCTAAGTATTTCTCACATAAAGTCTTCAAAGCAAACACCTGATCCACACAAGAGTTTTGGAAAAAGGGGCAAGTATGAAGTCTGTTGGGGATGAGAGAGCTTGGGAAGTGAGTCAGTTGTTGTTCGCTGATGATACAGCGCTGGTGGCTGATTCATGTGAGAAACTGCAGAAGCTGGTGACTGAGTTTGGTAAAGTGTGTGAAAGAAGAAAGTTAAGAGTAAATGTGAATAAGAGCAAGGTAATTAGGTACAGTAGGGTTAAGGGTCAAGTCAATTGGGAGGTAAGTTTGAATGGAGAAAAACTGGAGGAAGTAAGGTGTTTTAGATATCTGGGAGTGGATCTGGCAGCGGATGGAACCATGGAAGCGGAAGTGGATCATAGGGTGGGGGAGGGGGCGAAAATCCTGGGGGCCTTGAAGAATGTGTGGAAGTCGAGAACATTATCTCGGAAAGCAAAAATGGGTATGTTTGAAGGAATAGTGGTTCCAACAATGTTGTATGGTTGCGAGGCGTGGGCTATGGACAGAGTTGTGCGCAGGAGGATGGATGTGCTGGAAATGAGATGTTTGAGGACAATGTGTGGTGTGAGGTGGTTTGATCGAGTAAGTAACGTAAGGGTAAGAGAGATGTGTGGAAATAAAAAGAGCATGGTTGAGAGAGCAGAAGAGGGTGTTTTGAAATGGTTTGGGCACATGGAGAGAATGAGTGAGGAAAGATTGACCAAGAGGATATATGTGTCGGAGGTGGAGGGAACGAGGAGAAGTGGGAGACCAAATTGGGGGTGGAAAGATGGAGTGAAAAAGATTTTGAGTGATCGGGGCCTGAACATGCAGGAGGGTGAAAGGAGGGCAAGGAATAGAGTGAATTGGAGCGATGTGGTATACCGGGGTTGACGTGCTGTCAGTGGATTGAATCAAGGCATGTGAAGCGTCTGGGGTAAACCATGGAAAGCTGTGTAGGTATGTATATTTGCGTGTATGGACGTATGTATATACATGTGTATGGGGGGGGGGGCATTTCTTTCGTCTGTTTCCTTGCGCTACCTCGCAAACGCGGGAGACAGCGACAAAGTATAATAATAAAAAAAAAAATAATATATATATATATATATTTTTTTTTTTCCCAAAGGAAGGAACAGAGAAGGGGGCCGGGTGAAGATGTTTCCTCAGAGGCCCAGTCCTCTGTTCTTAACACTACCTCGCCGAGGCGGGAAATGGCGAATAGAATGAAAGAAAAGATTAGAAAGGGTAGTGAGTGGTGGGTTGAAGAAGTAAGAGTATTAGTGAAAGAGAAGAGAGAGGCATTTGGACGATTTTTGCAGGGAAAAAATGCAATTGAGTGGGAGACGTATAAAAGAAAGAGACAGGAGGTCAAGAGAAAGGTGCAAGAGGTGAAAAAAAAAGGGCAAGTGAGAGTTGGGGTGAGAGAGTATCATTAAATTTTAGGGAGGATATAAAGATGTTCTGGAAGGAGGTAAATAAAGTGCGTAAGACAAGGGAGCAAATGGGAACTTCAATGAAGGGCGCAAATGGGGAGGTGATAACAAGTAGTGGTGATGTGAGAAGGAGGTGGAGTGAGTATTTTGAAGGTTTGTTGAATGTGTTTGATGATAGAGTGGCAGATATAGGGTGTTTTGGTCGAGGTGGTGTGCAAAGTGCGAGGGTTAGAGAAAATGATTTGGTAAACAGAGAAGAGGTAGTAAAAGCTTTGCGGAAGATGAAAGCCGGCAAGGAAGCAGGTTTGGATGGTATTGCAGTGGAATTTATTAAAAAAGGGGGTGACTGTATTGTTGACTGGTTGGTAAGGTTATTTAATGTATGTATGACTCATGGTGAGGTGCCTGAGGATTGGCAGAATGCATGCATAGTGCCGTTGTACAAAGGCAAAGGGGATAAGAGTGAGTGCTCAAATTACAGAGGTATAAGTTTGTTGAGTATTCCTGGCAAATTATATGGGAGGGTATTGATTGAGAGGGTGAAGGCATGTACATAGCATCAGATTGGGGAAGAGCAGTGTGGTTTCAGAAGTGGTAGAGGATGTGTGGATCAGGTGTTTGCTTTGAAGAATGTATGTGAGAAATACTTAGAAAAGCAAATGGATTTGTATGTAGCATTTATGGATCTGGAGAAGGCATATGATAGAGTTGATAGAGATGCTCTGTGGAAGGTATTAAGAATATATGGTGTGGGAGGAAAGTTGTTAGAAGCAGTGAAAAGTTTTTATCGAGGATGTAAGGCATGTGTACGTGTAGGAAGAGAGGAAAGTGATTGGTTCTCAGTGAATGTAGGTTTGCGGCAGGGGTGTGTGATGTCTCCATGGTTGTTTAATTTGTTTATGGATGGGGTTGTTAGGGAGGTGAATGCAAGAGTTTTGGAAAGAGGGGCAAGTATGAAGTCTGTTGGGGATGAGAGAGCTTGGGAAGTGAGTCAGTTGTTGTTCGCTGATGATACAGCGCTGGTGGCTGATTCATGTGAGAAACTGCAGAAGCTGGTGACTGAGTTTGGTAAAGTGTGTGAAAGAAGAAAGTTAAGAGTAAATGTGAATAAGAGCAAGGTTATTAGGTACAGTAGGGTTGAGGGTCAAGTCAATTGGGAGGTGAGTTTGAATGGAGAAAAACTAGAGGAAGTGAAGTGTTTTAGATATCTGGGAGTGGATCTGGCAGCGGATGGAACCATGGAAGCGGAAGTGGATCATAGGGTGGGGGAGGGGGCGAAAATTCTGGGAGCCTTGAAGAATGTGTGGAAGTCGAGAACATTATCTCGGAAAGCAAAAATGGGTATGTTTGAAGGAATAGTGGTTCCAACAATGTTGTATGGTTGCGAGGCGTGGACTATGGATAGAGTTGTGCACAGGAGAATGGATGTGCTGGAAATGAGATGTTTGAGGACAATGTGTGGTGTGAGGTGGTTTGATCGAGTAAGTAACGTAAGGGTAAGAGAGATGTGTGGAAATAAAAAGAGCGTGGTTGAGAGAGCAGAAGAGGGTGTTTTGAAATGGTTTGGTCACATGGAGAGAATGAGTGAGGAAAGATTGACCAAGAGGATATATGTGTCGGAGGTGGAGGGAACGAGGAGAAGAGGGAGACCAAATTGGAGGTGGAAAGATGGAGTGAAAAAGATTTTGTGTGATCGGGGCCTGAACATGCAGGAGGGTGAAAGGAGGGCAAGGAATAGAGTGAATTGGAGCGATGTGGTATACCGGGGTTGACGTGCTGTCAGTGGATTGAATCAAGGCATGTGAAGCGTCTGGGGTAAACCATGGAAAGCTGTGTAGGTATGTATATTTGCGTGTGTGGACGTATGTATATACATGTGTATGGGGTGGGTTGGGCCATTTCTTTCGTCTGTTTCCTTGCGCTACCTCGCAAACACGGGAGACAGAGACAAAAAAAAAAAAAAATATATATATATATATATATATATATATATACATATATATATATATATATATATAAAATGGGAAACAGAAGAAGGAGTCACGCGGGGAGTGCTCATCCTCCTCGAAGGCTCAGATTGGGGTGCCTAAATGTGTGTGGATGTAACCAAGATGTGAAAAAAGGAGAGATAGGTAGTATGTTTGAGGAAAGGAACCTGGATGTTTTGGCTCTGGGTGAAACGAAGCTCAAGGGTAAAGGGGAAGAGTGGTTTGGGAATGTCTTGGGAGTAAAGTCAGGGGTTAGTGAGAGGACAAGAGCAAGGGAAGGAGTAGCAGTACTCATGAAACAGGAGTTGTGGAAGTATGTGATAGAATGTAAGAAAGTAAATTCTCGATTAATATGGGTAAAACTGAAAGTTGATGGAGAGAGATGGGTGATTATTGGTGCATATGCACCTGGGCATGAGAAGAAAGATCATGAGACGCAAGTGTTTTGGGAGCAGCTGAATGAGTGTGTTAGTGGTTTTGATGCACGAGACCGGGTTATAGTGTTGGGTGATTTGAATGCAAAGGTGAGTAATGTGGCAGTTGAGGGAATAATTGGTATACATGGGGTGTTCAGTGTTGTAAATGGAAATGGTGAAGAGCTTGTAGATTTATGTGCTGAAAAAGGACTGATGATTGGGAATACCTAGTTTAAAAAGCGAGATATACATAAGTATACTTATGTAAGTAGGAGAGATGGCCAGAGAGCGTTATTGGATTACGTGTTAATTGACAGGCGCGCGAAAGAGAGACTTTTGGATGTTAATGTGCTGAGAGGTGCAACTAGAGGGATGTCTGATCATTATCTTGTGGAGGCTAAGGTGAAGATTTGTATGGGTTTTCAGAAAAGAAGAGTGAATGTTGGGGTGAAGAGGGTGGTGAGAGTAAGTGAGCTTGGGAAGGAGACTTGTGTGAGGAAGTACCAGGAGAGACTGAGTACAGAATGGAAAAAGGTGAGAACAATGGAAGTAAGGGGAGTGGGGGAGGAATGGGATGTATTTAGGGAATCAGTGATGGATTGCGCAAAAGATGCTTGTGGCATGAGAAGAGTGGGAGGTGGGTTGATTAGAAAGGGTAGTGAGTGGTGGGATGAAGAAGTAAGAGTATTAGTGAAAGAGAAGAGAGAGGCATTTTGACGATTTTTGCAGGGAAAAAATGAAATTGAGTGGGAGACGTATAAAAGAAAGAGACAGGAGGTCAAGAGAAAGGTGCAAGAGGTGAAAAAAAGGGCAAATGAGAGTTGGGGTGAGAGAGTATCATTAAATTTTAGGGAGAATAAAAAGATGTTCTGGAAGGAGGTAAATAAAGTGCGTAAGACAAGGGAGCAAATGGGAACTTCAGTGAAGGGCGCAAATGGGGAGGTGATAACAAGTAGTGGAGATGTGAGAAGGAGATGGAGTGAGTATTTTGAAGGTTTGTTGAATGTGTTTGATGATAGAGTGGCAGATATAGGGTGTTTTGGTCGAGGTGGTGTGCAAAGTGCGAGGGTTAGGGAAAATGAGTTGGTAAACAGAGAAGAGGTAGTAAAAGCTTTGTGGAAGATGAAAGCCGGCAACGCAGCAGGTTTGGATGGTATTGCAGTGGAATTTATTAAAAAAGGGGGTGACTGTATTGTTGACTGGTTGGTAAGGTTATTTAATGTATGTATGACTCATGGTGAGGTGCCTGAGGATTGGCGGAATGCGTGCATAGTGCCATTGTACAAAGGCAAAGGGGATAAGAGTGAGTGCTCAAATTACAGAGGTATAAGTTTGTTGAGTATTCCTGGCAAATTATATGGGAGGGTATTGATTGAGAGGGTGAAGGCATGTACAGAGCATCAGATTGGGGAAGAGCAGTGTGGTTTCAGAAGTGGTAGAGGATGTGTGGATCAGGTGTTTGCTTTGAAGAATGTATGTGAGAAATACTTAGAAAAGCAAATGGATTTGTATGTAGCATTTATGGATCTGGAGAAGGCATATGATAGAGTTGATAGAGATGCTCTGTGGAAGGTATTAAGAATATATGGTGTGGGAGGCAAGTTGTTAGAAGCAGTGAAAAGTTTTTATCGAGGATGTAAGGCATGTGTACGTGTAGGAAGAGAGGAAAGTGATTGGTTCTCAGTGAATGTAGGTTTGCGGCAGGGGTGTGTGATGTCTCCATGGTTGTTTAATTTGTTTATGGATGGGGTTGTTAGGGAGGTGAATACAAGAGTTTTGGAAAGAGGGGCAAGTATGAAGTCTGTTGGGGATGAGAAAGCTTGGGAAGTGAGTCAGTTGTTGTTCGCTGATGATACAGCGCTGGTGGCTGATTCATGTGAGAAACTGCAGAAGCTGGTGACTGAGTTTGGTAAAGTGTGTGAAAGAAGAAAGTTAAGAGTAAATGTGAATAAGAGCAAGGTTATTAGGTACAGTAGGGTTGAGGGTCAATTCAATTGGGAGGTGAGTTTGAATGGAGAAAAACTGGAGGAAGTGAAGTGTTTTAGATATCTGGGAGTGGATCTGGCAGCGGATGGAACCATGGAAGCGGAAGTGGATCATAGGGTGGGGGAGGGGGCGAAAATTCTGGGAGCCTTGAAGAATGTGTGGAAGTCGAGAACATTATCTCGGAAAGCAAAAATGGGTATGTTTGAAGGAATAGTGGTTCCAACAATGTTGTATGGTTGCGAGGCGTGGACTATGGATAGAGTTGTGCGCAGGAGGATGGATATGCTGGAAATGAGATGTTTGAGGACAATGTGTGGTGTGAGGTGGTTTGATCGAGTAAGTAACGTAAGGGTAAGAGAGATGTGTGGAAATAAAAAGAGCGTGGTTGAGAGAGCAGAAGAGGGTGTTTTGAAATGGTTTGGTCACATGGAGAGAATGAGTGAGGAAAGATTGACCAAGAGGATATATGTGTCAGAGGTGGAGGGAACGAGGAGAAGAGGGAGACCAAATTGGAGGTGGAAAGATGGAGTGAAAAAGATTTTGTGTGATCAGGGCCTGAACATGCAGGAGGGTGAAAGGAGGGCAAAGAATAGAGTGAATTGGAGCGATGTGGTATACCGGGGTTGACGTGCTGTCAGTGGATTGAATCAAGGCATGTGTATGGGGGTGGGTTGGGCCATTTCTTTCGTCTGTTTCCTTGCGCTACCTCGCAAACGCGGGAGACAGCGACAAAGCAAAAAATATATATATATATATATATATATATATATATATATATATATATATTTTTTTTTTTTTTTTTTATACTTTGTCGCTGTCTCCCGCGTTTGCGAGGTAGCGCAAGGAAACAGACGAAAGAAATGGCCCAACCCCCCCCCATACACATGTACATACACACGTCCACACACGCAAATATACATACCTACACCGCTTTCCATGGTTTACCCCAGACGCTTCACATGCCTTGGTTCAATCCACTGACAGCACGTCAACCCCTGTATACCACATCGCTCCAATTCACTCTATTCCTTGCCCTCCTTTCACCCTCCTGCATGTTCAGGCCCCGATCACACAAAATCTTTTTCACTCCATCTTTCCACCTCCAATTTGGTCTCCCTCTTCTCCTCGTTCCCTCCACCTCCGACACATATATCCTCTTGGTCAATCTTTCCTCACTCATTCTCTCCATGTGCCCAAACCATTTCAAAACACCCTCTTCTGCTCTCTCAACCACGCTCTTTTTATTTCCACACATCTCTCTTACCCTTACGTTACTTACTCGATCAAACCACCTCACACCACACATTGTCCTCAAACATCTCATTTCCAGCACATCCATCCTCCTGCGCACAACTCTATCCATAGCCCACGCCTCGCAACCATACAGCATTGTTGGAACCACTATTCCTTCAAACATACCCATTTTTGCTTTCCGAGATAATGTTCTCGACTTCCACACATTTTTCAAGGCTCCCAAAATTTTCGCCCCCTCCCCCACCCTATGATCCACTTCCGCTTCCATGGTTCCATCCGCTGACAGATCCACTCCCAGATATCTAAAACACTTCACTTCCTCCAGTTTTTCTCCATTCAAACTCACCTCCCAATTGACTTGACCCTCAACCCTACTGTACCTAATAACCTTATATATTTTTTTTTTTTTTCAAACTATTCGCCATTTCCCGCATTAGCGAGGTAGCGTTAAGAACAGAGAACTGGGCCACTGAGGTAATATCCTCACCTGGCCCCCTTCTCTGTTCCTTCTTTTGGAAAATTAAAAAAAATTGAGATTGGAGGATTTCCAGCCCCCCGCTCCCTCCCCTTTTAGTCGCCTTCTACAACACGCAGGGAATACGTGGGAAGTATTCTTTCTCCCCTATCCCCAGGGATAATATATATATATATATATATATATATATATATATATATATATATATATATATATATATATATATATATATATATTATCCCTGGGGATAGGGGAGAAAGAATACTTCCCACGTATTCCTTGCGTGTCGTACAAGGCGACTAAAAGGGGAGGGAGCGGGGGGCTGGAAATCCTCCCCTCTCAATTTTTTTTAATTTTCCAAAAGAAGGAACAGAGAAGGGGGCCAGGTGAGGATATTCCCTCAGTGGCCCAGTTCTCTGTTCTTAACGCTACCTCGCTAACGCGGGAAATGGCGAATAGTTTGAAAAAAAAAAAAAAATATATATATATATATATATATATATATATATATATATATATATATATATATATATATATATATATCTTTCTTCTTTCTTTCATACTATTCGCCATTTCCCGCATTAGCGAGCTTGTGTTAAGAACAGAGGACTGGACCTTTGAGGGAATATCCTCACCTGGCCCCCTTCTCTGTCCCTTCTTTTGGAAAATTAAAAAAAAAAAAAAAAAAAAAAAAAAAAAAAAAAAAAGAGGGGAGGATTTCCAGCCCCCCCGCTCCCTTCCCTTTTAGTCACCTTCTACGACACGCAGGGAATACGTGGGAAGCATTCTTTCTCCCCTATCTCCAGGGATAATATATATATATATATATTCTACATAAGTTATCTATATACGCTTTTTGTTTTCTTAGGCAGCCCAAAAATTATGTGCTACCCCATTGAATTTCAATGGTTACTAAACAGCTGAACTTAAAAGAGGGCAAAAGATGTGGAAACATAGTTTAAGCTGCGAAAAGTTGTTTCCTGACTCATTACACCACTGGTTACCATATCAGGATGTTTACCTGCCCCATGCTGTTTAAGGCACACTTGCAATCAAGTGCCATATGAGGAATATCTGAAGTCAATGAGATAATCACTAAAAAATTTCCAGCCCCCCCACACCCTCCCCTTTTAGCTGCCTTCTACAACACGCAGGGAATATGTGAGAAGTGTCCTCTCTTCCATATATATATATATATATATATATATATATATATATATATATATATATATATATATATATATTCTTTTTTTTTTTTTTGCTTTGTCGCTGTCTCCCGCGTTTGCGAGGTAGATATATATATATATACATATATATATATATATATATATATATATCATTAAATCATTAGTATCAAAGAGTATCATTAAATTTTAGGGAGAATAAAAAGATGTTCTGGAAGGAGGTAAATAAAGTGCGTAAGACAAGGGAGCAAATGGGAACTTCGGTGAAGGGCGCAAGTGGGGAGGTGAAAACAAGTAGTGGTGATGTGAGAAGGAGATGGAGTGAGTATTTTGAAGGTTTGTTGAATGTGTTTGATGATAGAGTGGCAGATATAGGGTGTTTTGGTCGAGGTGGTGTGCAAAGTGAGAGGGTTAGGGAAAATTATTTGGTAAACAGAGAAGAGGTAGTGAGGGCTTTGCGGAAGATGAAAGCCGGCAAGGCAGCAGGTTTGGATGGTATTGCAGTGGAATTTATTAAAAAAGGGGGTGACTGTATTGTTGACTGGTTGGTAAGGTTATTTAATGTATGTATGACTCATGGTGAGGTGCCTGAGGATTGGCGGAATGCGTGCATAGTGCCATTGTACAAAGGCAAAGGGGATAAGAGTGAGTGCTCATATTACAGAGGTATAAGTTTGTTGAGTATTCCTGGTAAATTATATGGGAGGGTATTGATTGAGAAGGTGAAGGCATGTACAGAGCATCAGATTGGGGAAGAGCAGTGTGGTTTCAGAAGTGGTAGAGGATGTGTGGATCAGGTGTTTGCTTTGAAGAATGTATGTGAGAAATACTTAGAAAAGCAAATGGATTTGTATGTAGCATTTATGGATCTGGAGAAGGCATATGATAGAGTTGATAGAGATGCTCTGTGGAAGGTATTAAGAATATATGGTGTGGGAGGAAAGTTGTTAGAAGCAGTGAAAAGTTTTTATCGAGGATGTAAGGCATGTGTACGTGTAGGAAGAGAGGAGAGTGATTGGTTCTCAGTGAATGTAGGTTTGCGGCAGGGGTGTGTGATGTCTCTATGGTTGTTTAATTTGTTTATGGATGGGGTTGTTAGGGAGGTAAATGCAAGAGTTTTGGAAAGAGGGGCAAGTATGAAGTCTGTTGGGGATGATAGAGCTTGGGAAGTGAGTCAGTTGTTGTTCGCTGATGATACAGCGCTGGTGGCTGATTCATGTGAGAAACTGCAGAAGCTGGTGACTGAGTTTGGAAAAGTGTGTGGAAGAAGAAAGTTAAGAGTAAATGTGAATAAGAGCAAGGTTATTAGGTACAGTAGGGTTGAGGGTCAAGTCAATTGGGAGGTGAGTTTGAATGGAGAAAAACTGGAGGAAGTAAAGTGTTTTAGATATCTGGGAGTGGATCTGGCAGCGGATGGAACCATGGAAGCGGAAGTGGATCATAGGGTGGGGGAGGGGGCGAAAATCCTGGGGGCCTTGAAGAATGTGTGGAAGTCGAGAACATTATCTCGGAAAGCAAAAATGGGTATGTTTGAAGGAATAGTGGTTCCAACAATGTTGTATGGTTGCGAGGCGTGGGCTATGGATAGAGTTGTGCGCAGGAGGATGGATGTGCTGGAAATGAGATGTTTGAGGACAATGTGTGGTGTGAGGTGGTTTGATCGAGTGAGTAACGTAAGGGTAAGAGAGATGTGTGGAAATAAAAAGAGCGTGGTTGAGAGAGCAGAAGAGGGTGTTTTGAAGTGGTTTGGGCACATGGAGAGGATGAGTGAGGAAAGATTGACCAAGAGGATATATGTGTCGGAGGTGGAGGGAACAAGGAGAAGAGGGAGACCAAATTGGAGGTGGAAAGATGGAGTGAAAAAGATTTTGTGTGATCGGGGCCTGAACATGCAGGAGGGTGAAAGGAGGGCAAGGAATAGAGTGAATTGGAGCGATGTGGTATACCGGGGTTGACATGCTGTCAGTGGATTGAAGCAGGGCATGTGAAGCGTCTGGGGTAAACCATGGAAAGCTGTGTAGGTATGTATATTTGCGTGTGTGGACGTATGTATATACATGTGTATGGGGGGGTTGGGCCATTTCTTTCGTCTGTTTCCTTGCGCTACCTCGCAAATGCGGGAGAAAGCGACAAAGTATAATAAAAAAAAAAAATAATATATATATATATATATATTTTTTTTTTTTCATACTATTCACCATTTCCCGCGTTAGCGAGGTAGCGTTAAGAATAGAGGACTGGGCCTCTGAGGGAATATCCTTCACTGTTCCTTCTTTTGGAAAATTGAAAAAAAAGAGAGGGGAGGATTTCCAGCCCCCCCGCTCCCTCCCCTTTTAGTCGCTTTCTACGACACGCAGGGAATACGTGGGAAGTGTCCTCTCTTCCCTATATATATATATATATTCTACATAAGTTATTTATATACGCTTTTTGTTTCCTGGGCAGCCCAAAATTATGTGCTACCCCATGGAATTTCAATGGTTACTAAACAGCTGAACTTAAAAGAGGGCAAAAGATGTGGAAACATTGTCTAAGCTGCAAAAAGTTGTTTCCTGACTCATTACACCAGTGGTTACCATATGCAGGATGTTCATCTGCCCCATGCTGTTTAAGGCACACTTGCAATCAAGAGCCATAAGAGGAATATCTGAATTCAATGAGATAATCACTACAAAATGGGAAAAAACAAAATACTTGATATACAAGAAACTTACATACAGTGTTAGCCAAAAATTTCATTTGGCACCCCTTATATTTTCAAAGGTGATGTTATACATAAATTTCATTAAAATGTCATCTCTCCTTTGGCTTTGATTACTAACTGTAGACATTTGGGCATGGAACTGGCAAAGTTCCTGAAGTATTCTAGGTCCATGTTTTGGGTCTATAGGGTCTTGATCTCCTGAATGGAATGAGGCACTGATGAGGTGTTGCAGGGAGCAGCTGTTCTGAGTGCCCAATGCACCAAAAAATCTTACATGTATCCAAATTTTCTTGCTTCCATGTGAGATTTTGGGCTTTCTCCTCTTTAGAAAGGTAAGTGCCAACTATCTTGAAGGTGGAAGGAATATAATACCCAGAAGTAAATTCCCAAAATGAAGTGGCAGCCTTTGAAGAGTAAAGGAAGAACATTATTCCCCCAAGATACTCTGAAGCACACTGAGGCTGACTGGTGATGTTTACACCATTAGAAACACAAGTCTCAACAACCATAAGTACAATGATTTCAACCTGAGAGCATGTGTTTGTAACCATAACAAACTTTAGCCGAGTACTGCCTCTGAAAATATATGGGACCAGGACATTGTTTTTTTCAGACACAGCACAGTATGTTCCGCCAGAGGTAAATATGTATATCAATCTTGTCTAAATAAAAAAGTACAATAAAAGCACGTTAAAAATATTACTAATAAAGAAATATATAAAATATGCTGAACAATACATTTACAATTTAAGAGAAAAAATATACTGTACTTATGAAGGCAGGTTTTGTAGTAGCATATACTATACTATATTCATATAGTGTAATTTTCTACACTTTCTATATAAGGCATTATAATACTTGCTCTGTCTTCCATCATGAATGTACACTGTTATAGCACTGCTAGATCTTATCTTCACATATACTTGCATGGATACTAAGAACATTACATATGATACATCAGTTGGATGAAGTGATCATGTAATTCTCAAGTTAGATTATGTGGTAAATGACAACATTAAGAGAACAGAGGTGAGATAGATCATCAAAAAGAGATACAACTGTGGAAGCTAAAGCAACCTCAATAATTTCTAGTGTAACATAGTTTGGGAAATGGAGTTTAGCAGTCAGGAACCACAGCTCTGTGGTAAAAGGTTCTATGAAATTTATAATGAAGAGGCATGGGTACCTGAAACATCAAAAACAGAGAGAATGGTAAAAAAAAAAAGGGGGAAAGAATGATTTAATGAAAGATGTAACAATGCAATGGAGCTTCGAGATGGGCAGCGGTGAAGACACAGACAGCACTCCAGCTAGCCAGCATTCGCAAGGTACATGAAAATACAGGACGAGAGTACAGCAGGATAAGAAAGTTGGAACAAAGAAACTTTGAAAAGAATACAACACAGGTGCAAATCCAAAACTCTGCCATTAACTCATCTGGAGTTTGTTGTCAGGTAATGAGGAGCTAATCAGGCTCAGGAAATCAGGAAAAAAAGGTAGAGAATGATGAAAGGATATGTGACAATATGAATAACAAGCTCAAAAGTGTTTGAACTGTGGAAGACACCATAATCCTAACACCAGTGAGATTGAATGGAAAAGAGGATTGGGAATTCATTGAGATATCTATAAGTGCCCACGGTAAACCATGGAAAGGCGTGTGAGGCCTAGTTGTGGATAGGGTGCCGTGGTTTCAGTGTATACACATGACGGTTAGAGAATGCATGTGAGTGGACGAGCCTTTCTTCATCTGCTCCTATCACTACCTTGCTAATGCAGGAGATAGCGATCAAGTATGAAAAAAATTAATAAAAAATATTCTACCAAACTACAAACAGGAACTTGACCCATACAGGCCCCATGGTCCTGATGAGATTTCACCATATGGGCTGAAGATATATGCAGAAAAGCTAGATAAACCCAATTAAATCACTGTCCAATATGTAACTAGAGAGTGGCAATTGCCAAGGGAATGGGAAATGATAAATGTCATAACTATATATGGGTCTGTATGTCAATGAAATTTAACCCAAGCAAATGTAATGGAGATGGGTGAAAGCTAAAGATGGTTCAGTATGTCAATGAAATTTAACCCAAGCAAATGTAATGGAGATGGGTGAAAGCTAAAGATGGTTCAATCAAGATTATCATCTAGCATGATATAAGCTATAGGATTCCATGTGTGAGAATGACTTGGGAGTCGACAGTCACTAGCCTGTCGCTAAAGTCCTAAATTACGAACATAGTTAGGGAGACAAACTGTTTGCAGGCAAATATCAGATTAGCTTTCAAGTATATCAACAACAATATATTTAGCATGCTATTCATATCCTACTTAAGGGCAAAGCATGGTTCTTCTCAGTTTTGGTAACTGCACCTAAAGAACACAGAGAAAATAGTAGAACTCATATAGTTCAGTGGAGGGCAATAAAAATGGTACCAGAATCAAGAGAGCTAAGTTACAGAAAAAGGCTGGAGGCTTCAAGTTTACCCATTTTTGATAAGAGATGAGTGAGGGGTGACCTGATCACAATCTTTAAGTTTTTATAAGAGATCAATGATGCGGACAGTGAAAAATTCTTTAGTGCAACCAGAAGGATGAATGGAAGAGAATGACTAAGAACATGGTTAATCCAATAAGCATACATAAATTGTATGGTAGTTGAGAGGTAGTTGAGAATGTTTAAGAGATTGGCCCCATGAGTGTAAAACTCCTTCCCTGTACAGTATAGATAGGTAATTACAAATAGGTAATTACCTGTATGTCATTTGTTCATAAGGTGCAAGCTGCATTTGAGAATGTTCTTGCTGAGGTAAAGGACTTGAGCTGCTGGCTGTTACTAGCCAGCAAACAGGGAAGTCATCAGCTAGCTGGGGGCATGTGTGGTTATCACTTATTAGTTTTATGTAGACTCTGAATAATGCATATAATATGTGACAGACTGTGGGTAATGTACAAAATACCTGATTTTCTTAGTAAAATATGAATAGCATAGAGGCTCTGGTAATTCAGCCGACATCTTTGTCAAGGTGACAACAGCACTTTGGAAGGCCATAATAGTGCACATAAGTGATTTACTTATACCTGATAAATAATTTAGAGGATTTCTACCTCTACAGCCAAAGCATTCCAAGGTATTTAGTTGGGACACTGATCGAACAGGTTGGTGGAAGACACTCTGTGAGCCCACATTGCCACCACAGCATGGCTGGTCTAGTGCATCTTGTTAATACTTATCTAGGGCCTTCCTATCCCCATAATTTCTTCAGGGGAACATTCATCCAAGCTGAGCAATGCCTTTAGATGGATACTAACTCATAAAATTTCTCACCTCAATTTCATGGCCTCACAAGCCTGAATGGTGGTTAAGGTGGCACTGCATGATAATTTTCCCCAACCATTAATCATCTTCCAGCCATGCAAGTGGGAGCATAATTTTGTTAGTTCTCTAAGAAGAAAACTGAGCTGCGTTTAGCTACATATAGAGGAATAGGCTGATGATCCCGCACTATTAGATGATGATGATCGTCTTTGGATTGTGAGGAGAGTGATTTTATGGAGAATGACTCTTCAGCATCAAATACTGACCAAAATAAGGCAGGAGAAAGTTTCTGGCAAAGGTGAAGCAGAGTTGCCAGCACCTACCTGATCTTGACAATACTGTTTCTGGCAAAGGTGAAGCAGAGTTGCCAGCACCAGCCTAATCTTGACAAAACTGCACCTAATGGGTGCAGCTGGTTTTTAACAAACATTAATCATTTCTCTTTTACAAAAATATTATCAATGAGACATACTAACTATGAGAAAAAATTTATAAACTAAAACGGCAATCAAATTTTCAGTAAAGGTATAATAAACTATAAAACATGCATTGGCAACTCATTGACACTAAGGTCTTACTCCTGCACTTTTTAGCATGTTGTGCTGAAATATCTACAAAACATCTATACATTATTAGAAGAAATGTAGAGGACAAAATATACTTCTACAGTGAGGATGGGGTGAAAAATACTTTGAGTGGTCACAGCCTGAACATGCAGGAGGGAGAAAGGCAAGCATGGAATAAAGTAAATTAAATGTGGTACACATAAGGCAACCTGCTATTAATGGACTAAGTCAGGGCATGAAAAATGGCTGAAGTACACCATGGAAAAGTCTGATGGGCCTGATTGCTGAAGGGGGCCTATGGTTACACTCACTGCACATAACAGGCAGAGAATGGATGTGAGCAAATATGGCCTTTCTTTGTCTGTTCCTGGCACTACCCCACTAACTTAGGAAATGGAGGACAAGTATAGAAAAAAAATTAATATCTGAAATTAGAGGTTAACCCTACTGTTGTGTAATAAATCTTCAAGGATTTGCCCTAATAAAGCATCAACTTTCCACCAGAAAATAAAATAAGTGATTTGACATTTTGATGAAAATGAAAGTGGTACATAAATTCATTCAACTAAGTAAAGAAACTACTGAAAGCATTATTCATAATAAAGAAAATTAATCTGAATGCTAATAGGCAGTTTTGTATGTAAGAAGTGAAGGACCCTCCAGTGAAGTGTCAAATATCTAGTGAAGTACAAAAGATATTATTTTGACTTGGGCTTTATTTACTAATCTCTACCTCAGTGTAAAGTATGATAGTGATTTTACAAAGTCTAGTATTACATACATTATGAATTATTCGATTTACATTCCATAAAAAACAAGCCTAGTTTGCTAAATCAAAAATTGATACACGTACCTAAAAATGAATCTTTCACATCAATCAAATGCTGTCTAAATCTGGGAGATTTTGGATTCAAGATATTCTTAATCCAGTTGCATACAGAAACAGTTACAGCTGAGCTCTTTGATGGAAAAAGGTCAGGTGTTTCCACCTGTTCTGTGCCAAACTGTATCTCAAAAGGTATCATAATCAGTATTTACCAATGTTTTCAAACTCACTCCCACCCTCAGACAATGCCAAAATGGTTTCAATTTAAGCATAATTCAAAGCTTCTTCCTCTTGCTATTCATGATTGCCATGCAAAATATGAAGCATCCTGGTAATCATTAGCAAGGACCTAAATTGCTTTTTAACAGCTTATTCCATAATCTCTTTCCTATTTCACCATAAAACAGAAAATAAAGCATAATAGTCATATATGTATAAAAAAAATCTGCCAAAGGAAAATGGCAACTCCATCAATTCTTGATCAATCAGCCATGTGCTAACAGAAGACAGCCTTTCAAAACTTTTGGCTCACTGAACTGTTTATGAAAAGCTATAGAGCAAGACTATGAACACCAAAGGATAATATAACATCTGTATCTGACCACTGAATAATGATTCATGCTCAAACATTGAATACATGGACTCTGAATGAAGAAACACAAGTGCAGATACTGTTCAAAGAAATACTAGTATATTAGCTTTGTAGAAACTTACTACAGGCCTCTGGCATATGATAGTACATACATCAATATCAATGAAAAAGCAGTGAAAAGTTTTTATCGAGGATGTAAGGCATGTGTACGTGTAGGAAGAGAGGAAAGTGATTGGTTCTCAGTGAATGTAGGTTTGTGGCAGGGGTGTGTGATGTCTCCATGGTTGTTTAATTTGTTTATGGATGGGGTTGTTGGGGAGGTGAATGCAAGAGTTTTGGAAAGAGGGACAAGGATGAAGTCTGTTGGGGATGAGAGAGCTTGGGAAGTGAGTCAGTTGTTGTTCGCTGATGATACAGCGCTGGTGGCTGATTCATGTGAGAAACTGCAGAAGCTGGTGACTGAGTTTGGTAAAGTGTGTGAAAGAAGAAAGTTAAGAGTAAATGTGAATAAGAGCAAGGTTATTAGGTACAGTAGGGTTGAGGGTCAAGTCAATTGGGAGGTGAGTTTGAATGGAGAAAAACTGGAGGAAGTGAAGTGTTTTAGATATCTGGGAGTGGATCTGGCAGCGGATGGAAACATGGAAGCGGAAGTGGATCATAGGGTGGGGGAGGGGGCGAAAATTCTGGGAGCCTTGAAGAATGTGTGGAAGTCGAGAACATTATCTCGGAAAGCAAAAATGGGTATGTTTGAAGGAATAGTGGTTCCAACAATGTTGTATGGTTGCGAGGCGTGGACTATGGATAGAGTTGTGCGCAGGAGGATGGATGTGCTGGAAATGAGATGTTGAGGACAATGTGTGGTGTGAGGTGGTTTGATCGAGTAAGTAACGTAAGGGTAAGAGAGATGTGTGGAAATAAAAAGAGCGTGGTTGAGAGAGCAGAAGAGGGCGTTTTGAAATGGTTTGGTCACATGGAGAGAATGAGTGAGGAAAGACTGACCAAGAGGATATATGTGTCGGAGGTGGAGGGAACGAGGAGAAGAGGGAGACCAAATTGGAGGTGGAAAGATGGAGTGAAAAAGATTTTGTGTGATCGGGGCCTGAACATGCAGGAGGGTGAAAGGAGGGCAAGGAATAGAGTGAATTGGAGTGATGTGGTATACCGGGGTTGACGTGCTGTCAGTGGATTGAATCAAGGCATGTGAAGCGTCTGGGGTAACCCATGGAAAGCTGTGCAGGTATGTATATTTGCGTGTGTGGACGTATGTATATACATGTGTATGGGGGTGGGTTGGGCCATTTCTTTCGTCTGTTTCCTTGCGCTACCTCGCAAACGCGGGAGACAGCGGAAAAAAAAAAAAAAAAATCAATATCAAGATCAAAACATGAGTTTGAAAGCCATACATTTAAATGGGGCTCATTCACTGCATAATCAGTCACCACAAGGCAATGAGCAACTAAAAGGAGGCAGCCTTCAAAATCCTTGGCAAATACATGCCTATTAGAGGATCATCAATATCCTCATGAATATTGCTGGATAACATAACATCTGTATGTTGCCTAAAAGTAAAAAAAATGCAAACTCAAACATCATACACACAGACTCTGAAGAAATGACTGCAAAAATTTTAAACACTAATATTTATTTTATTTATTTTGCTTTGTCGC
Organism: Panulirus ornatus; assembly: GCF_036320965.1. Classification (NCBI taxonomy): domain Eukaryota; kingdom Metazoa; phylum Arthropoda; class Malacostraca; order Decapoda; family Palinuridae; genus Panulirus; species Panulirus ornatus. The sequence continues at coordinate 49,108,385 of NC_092237.1, forward strand.
TGTCTCCTGCGTTAGCGAGGTAGCACAAGGAAACAGACAAAAGAATGGCCCAACCCACCCACATACACATGTATATACATACACATCCACACACAGCACATATACATACCTATACATCTCAATGTATATATATATATACACACACAGACATATACATATATATCCATGTACATAATTCATACTGTCTGCCTTTATTCATTCCCATCGCCACCCAGCCACACATGGAATAACAACACCCTCCCCCCCTCATGTGTGCGAGGTAGCGCTAGGAAAAGACAACAAAGGCCCCATTCGTTCACACTCAGTCTCTAGCTGTCATGTAATAATGCATCGAAACCACAGCTCTCTTTCCACATCCTGGCCCCACACAACTTTCCATGGTTTACCCCAGATGCTTCACATGCCCTGATTCAATCCATTGACAGCACATCAACCCCGGTACACCACATCGTTCCAATTCACTCTATTCCTTGCACGCCTTTCTCCCTCCTGCATGTTCAGGCCCCGATCGCTCAAAATCTTTTTCACTCCATCTTTCCACCTCCAATTTGGTCTCCAACTTCTCCTCGTTCCCTCCACCTCCGACACATATATCCTTTTGGTCAATCTTTCCTCACTCATTCTCTCCATGTGACCAAACCATTTCAAAACACCCTCTTCTGCTCTCTCAACCACACTCTTTATTACCACACGTCTTTCTTACCCTTACATTACTTACTCGATCAAACCATCTCACACCACATATTGTCCTCAAACATCTCATTTCCAGCACATCCACCCTCCTGCGCACAACTCTATCCATAGCCCACGCCTTGCAACCACTATTCCTTCAAACATACCCATTTTTGCTTTCCGAGACAATGTTCTCGACTTCCACACATTCTTCAACGCTCCCAGGATTTTCGCCCCCTCCCCCACCCTATGATTCACTTCAGCTTCCATGGTTCCATACGCTGCCAAATCCACTCCCAGATATCTAAAACACTTTACTTCCTCCAGTTTTTCTCCATTCAAACTTACCTCCCAATTGACTTGACCCTCAACCCTACTGTACCTAATAACCTTACTCTTATTCACATTTACTCTCAACTTTCTTCTTTCACACACTTTACCAAACTCAGTCACCAGCTTCTGCAGTTTCTCACATGAATCAGCCACCAGCGCTGTATCATCAGCGAACAACAACTGACTCATTTCCCAAGCTCTCTCACCCACAACAGACTGCATACTTGCCTCTCTTTCCAAAACTCTTGCATTCACCTCCCTAACAACCCCATCCATAAACAAATTAAACAACCATGGAGACATCACCCACCCCTGCCGCAAACCTACATTCACTGAGTACCAATCACTTTCCTCTCTTCCTACACGTACACATGCCTTACATCCTCGATAGAAACTTTTCACTGCTTCTAACAACTTGCCTCCCACACCATATATTCTCAAAACCTTCCACAGAGCATCTCTATCAACTCAATCATATGCCTTCTCCAGATCCATAAATGCTACATACAAATCCATTTGCTTTTCTAAGTATTTCTCACATACATTCTTCAAAGCAAACACCTGATCCACACATCCTCTACCACTTCTGAAACCACACTGTTCTTCCCCAATCTGATGCTCTGTACATGCCTTCACCCTCTCAATCAATACCCTCCCATATAATGTACCAGGAATACTCAACAAACTTATACCTCTGTAACTTGAGCACTCACTCTTATCCCCTTTGCCTTTGTACAAAGGCAACTAATGTATATAGATAATTCAGCCAGTTAAAATAAAAATCATATAATAGTATATCAAGATATGTACTCTAATACTTCGTACATATGTAAGATATAAGATATGATATTTGCCATTGAATCAATACAATCAACCTCAAAGCTGGGAGAGGTAAAGAACAACTCATCCATGAGAGCTGTATGTTCACAGTCATACTTTGTCAATGCACTCATTTCTAAGAACCACAAATATTATGGTGCACCTCAAAGAGGGAAAGTGCTTTTCTACTGCCATGGCATTTTTTGAATTTATGCAAAAAAACGGTAATAATGCACACATCATATAAATCTGGGTTATGCAGCAAACAGATTAAATACGTTTTTTCAAACAACTTTACAAACAAGTTTTGGGGATTAGAAATGAAAATTCAGCAAGACTTTTAAGGGTCAAATTTCTCCACCATGCATCCAATCCCACAGTTTCTGATGTTCACAGGCTGTGTTGAATAGCCTTGGGCCCCATATGATAAAGGTATTTTCTCTATTTGTGCTTATTGCACCTTCTGCTTTTTGGTGATAACTTTACTCTTCCTTCTTTTGTGCTTCCTGTCTCCAATTTTTGAGGCACTATATTACAAAGTCTTCCATGCCTGCAGTGCCAACAGGGAATTATTTCTTAGTTTAAGCTTAGGAACATGTCTCCTTGGATTTTCCAGGTGTAAAGGACGATATATCTCTATTGTCTGTGCTCCAAAGAGTAAAACCTCTGTGATTTCAGTCTTTCCCAGTAGTTCAGTAGTTCTAAACATGCTGTGAGAGATTTTTAACACTTGTTAATTATGCATTTTTGCCACATTATAAGCAGCTGTCGGTACACAGCAGAATGATATTGGTAAGGGTATAAGTATCATAAGGTACATCATCACTTGCTTTTCATCCTTTGTCTTAAAGGTCTGCAAAGTCCACCTGTTTCTTTGGAGGAAGCAACTCTTGCTTTGTTTTGTTTGATGAAAGTAAGGTCATTAAGACATTATTACTTCAATGTTCTTCACACAATTCAATCATGATATGATGGTGCCTGTGTCTGTCTGATATTTTGAACTTCAGTTTCTCAGTGTCTTAAACTGATGAGATTTTCTTACATTATCTTGCATCATCAGTAAAGGATGATATGAGACTGTGATTTGAGTCTTTGTCAATGTAAGATATACAAACAAGAAACAAAAGTAAGGCAAATACAGTTCCTTGAGAGAGTGAGCACTTCACCATGGGAGCCCTGGAAATAGCCTGAGTTAAAGCAAAATGTTGTGATCTGTTAGTTTTAAGACTGTTTTACCATTTTCTAATCTTAAAAGTAATTCCCATCTTTTGTTTAATGTGCTAAGATACTGTGGTAATATATACTAAATGTTCTTGCAATGCCTGTGTACATCCCTTGTAATTTTGTATGTTCTCAAGTACCTTTACTATCTTACTATAGTGGTAAAGAAATTGAGAAGCAAGATCTTCCTGCTCTGAAAATATGCTGACCTGAGTTATGTAAATCATATCTTAGGCTAGTTTGTTACCTCCTTTGTGAAGTGGGTTGATAAATGTGTCATCAAGTTCAAGCACAAATAAAACTTAACCCAAACAGATATTTGTTTATGCTATGTGAATAACAAAGAGTGTAACAGTATGGAGAAATGTTCATTTAAACAACAATAAAAAACAAATACAAGGAAGCTAAAAGATAAAAAATTGAAGAAAATGACAATCAACAGAGAAATAAAACAAACAGGAAGATCTGGAAAGAGATGGAGACCATTTAACGAAAAGCAAAGCCAGAAATACTGGAACAAACATAGTCCATTTAATGAAAATTAAAGACAGAAATACTGGAAGAAACATAGTTAACAATACAAATGAAGGAAAAAGAAATCAACAGAGATGCCAAACAAACACATTAACAAGCTGTAATAATCATATACAAATTATGAATAAGCCCTGAACAGAAAAGAAAACTGGAATGATGGCATGAATCAATATTAGTAGTAAGATAAATTAAGGGCTCATCAAAACAAGAGAACAAGATGGAATGACAACTAGAACAATTATCAGCCAGATTATGAGAATTAAAGAAACCCACCATACCAGTGGAACTTCTTACAAAACCAAGTAAGGAAAAGTTCTGGTTTTTAAATTTGGAGGCATACTGTTTCTGTACATGGGTATGGGTACGGACAGTATCACATAGCATTGCTGAGAGAGAGAGAGAGAGAGAGAGAGAGAGAGAGAGAGAGAGAGAGAGAGAGAGAGAGAGAGAGAGAGAGAGAGAGAGAGAGAGAGAGAGAAAGAGAGAGAGAAAGAGAGAGAGAGAGAGAGAGAGAGAGAGAATGCATGAACTTTTTGAAGAGTTTGAAAAGAGATTTATAGGGAGGAGCAAAGGATTAGAAAGAGAAGCATCAGTGGGATAAGGAATATTAGACTCTTCTAAGGTAGAGTTACAGGAGAAACAAGAACCAAAAACAGTTGTTTTGTCTATGGGAAAGACAGTTATAACACTATCAGAATGGAAAAGTTATGGAAAATAATCCAACAGATGTTGTCAGCAATGCACCTAGCTAAAGACCAGAAAGACCTAAAAGCAGATGATGAGGAGAGGTTATCGCACTTCTTTTGAATAAAGGAACACTATACTTTATGGAAAACATACTTGCAGTGATTAGTGGCAATGATAAATAATGAATGGGGGTCAGAGGAGAGTTTTCCAAATCCAATATGCCTGTCCTCTTGCCTGAATGGCCTCAGAATAGGAATGACTGAATCATGGACTGGAAGAAGTGGTCGTCTTGGAGGATAAGGGGATTAATGCTCCTACTCCCACAACAATAACCTCTCTTATGCATTTGGCAGAGACAAAAGCATAACCATATATGTGACAGTAATTCAACCAAGGAAAGTCCAATAAAATTAAGTTTTTCCATTCAGCTTTGTTGGGGTGCCAATATATATGTTGAAAAGGAGCTACTGGAGGCAGGGATGCTGTTACAATAAAAGCAACTATGAAAGTGTGGTCAGATGAACCAACTGGAGGCAAGATTGTGTAGTTACAGCACAAAGGATCAGAGGTGAAAAACAGATCCAAAATATTAGCATAGAGTCACAGTGGTCAGGAATATAGGTGGGCTTGGTGATAATTTGCTCTAGATCACTGGGAACAGAAAACCTGAGGGCGTCAATCTCCCCACCATCAGAATAAGAGGAGTTTAACTCTTCCCTATGGTGATCAGTGAAATCCTCTGGGTAGAGGATCTCAGCTTGCAGGTAAGAGGATTTCATGGCCTCATGGCAAGAGCTTAAATAGTCGAAGAAAGTTATAAAATCATAGAATCAGGAGAGCAGCAGACGATAAGAAAAAAAAAAAAAAAAACATTTGCAGCTGGGAGACAGACTTTGAGCCACATAATATTAAAGTCTGAGGATTTAAGGTCCTCGAGGCATGCCACAGGTGTGTTGATGTTGGAATAAGCACAGACACCACCTTCGAACTGAAATTGTGAGAAGATTATAGTTGGACATGATGAAGGGACGAGTGAGAACTTCATCAGACAACTGGGTTACAGAGGGAAGTAAGATATTAGGAAAGGTACTAGACAGATAGTATTCAACAGCAGTGAGGTTACTTGAAAAACCATGAATGTTGGTATAGTGATTAGAAAATGAGGTAGATCTATTAAAAAAGGAAAGGTCCTGCTTTTCACTTCCCTCAAGACTTCTGCATTGTTTTATTCAGGTGAGAGTTCACACTATCAGGTAAGTCATTCACATAGATCAAGAAGGGTAACATTCCAAAACAAAACCCTGGGGTGCTCCACTGGCGACCATCCATTTGGAGAAGACTCTGCTGACATGTGTCCTTTTACTTCCTTCCACAAAGAATTGAAGGAAACTCCTTATTCCTGCCTTATATTCCAGCTTCTTAATCAGCTTCCCATGCACTACTATGCTAAATGCTTTCTAGCAGTCAAGATATAAACAATCTAACCAGAGTTCCCTTTTGTCTAAAAGGTTTCCTACATGACTTTTTCCTAAAACCATGTTGCCTCTCATTTAAATAATTTCTCTTTGCTTTCTGACTGACTTTTCCAGTTCCTTACTGACCACATTCATTAAGGAGACTAGTCTATAGTTCAATACTTCTTCCTTGTCTTCTTTCTTGAAGATGGGTAAGACATTTGCCCATTTCCACTCTAGTACTTTCCCTCTCTCTAGCATCATTCTGAACAGTATTGCAAGAGGTCTGTCTACTGTATCTGCATATGTCTTTAGAACTTACAGTAAAATTTCGTTAAGACCACTAGCCTTGTATGGGTCAAGACCTTTTACAGTCTGTTCATGTCTTTTTTAGATATCTCAAGATATCTCTTGGTATCTAAGGCCTCTTACCCATCTTATCTCACAAGTGCAGGGCAATAATGTCTTTCAATGCAAAAACACTTATGAAGTTATCATTCAGTTCCATACATATCCTTACATCATCCACAACTATTTTTCTCTCTGAATCCTTTCATCTCATTAGCTGCTCTTTAATTGACAATATATTTCATATAAATTCATGGAAACACTTTGGATTTTCACTTGCCTTATCCACATCTCTTTTTAAAATCTCTCCATTCCATCTTTCTTATCCTCTTTTACTCATACTTGCTCTCTTTTACCTTGAATAAGATGGCTAGCTGGAAAGTCACCTATATCTCCATTACTGCATGTCCCTAAGCTCCCCTGCTTCTTGACATTTTTTACTAAATCATTCTTCCCTCTTTCTTAACCTTCCCTCTGTATTTGTGGCTAGAAATACAAATGTTCCCACTCATTCACTGTATATTTTACAGAACCTCTCACTAAGGAAATTAAGTTCCTAATAGTTTCTACAATTATACCGCCTCCTCAAGTCCGGTCTCATCTCAGCTCTTTAAATTTCCTCATTTACCAGTTAATAAAACTTAAGCACTGCATGATCACTTTTTTCAAGTGGTGTGTCAAAATGATATTTCAATGTCCTTGCTAGTATATACTAGTGTGAAATTAAGATATGGTAATGAGAGTGAATCACACCCTTTCATCCTAGTGAGTCCACTGACATGCTGGTACAGAAAATTTTCTTGTACACTCTCTATGAACTGAGTCTCCATGATTTCCTGTCACCATGAGAATCCAAATCCTGCCAGGCCAGCTACTTAAAACTGAAATCCGTAATATCAATACTTTACCTTCTCTGAGAAGTGCATGCTTTACTGTAAGCTATGTGTATCATCCTAATTGTACCTTCATTGTTGTCACTGTACATTTATTTGAGGACATTAAACTTTTTTGGAGGAATGTATATCATTTCCAATACAATGCACTTTTTACATACAGTTTCCCTTCCCATTACATATTGTCTGAATGGCCTATCTATTATGGTTTCCCAAAACTTAAGGTCATCTCTTATCTCCCTTTATCTTCTCCTTCCCTCCTTACTATCATGTACTCTGCTGGACAGAAAAGGTGAGATCTTATCTCTTTAGTAAGCTTTGTTTCCACGACTCAAAACAATATTAGGCGCATTTTCCGTTATATGGTTCTTTAATTCCAGCTCTTTGCCATTTACTACCAATCCATCAGCATGAGTATAAAATACTTTTAGTTTACCATTACCAGTGCTTACATTCTTGATCTCCCTGCAGCACCGGCAGGTGTGGATTATATGTGGCATATTTATGGATATGGGAAAAGCAGATGGTTAACAGAGATGCTCTGTGGAAGGCGTTATGAATATATGGTGTGGGAGGGCAGCTCTTAGCAGAAGTGACTAGCTTTCATCAAGACAGTACTGCATGTACATGTGTAGGTAGAGGGAGGGTGAGTGCTTCCAGGTGATGCTGGGTCTATGACAGGGGCGTGGGGAGTTGCAATGCTCTTTTTTTATCTATTTATGGATGGGATAGTGAGGGAGATAAATGCCATGGGTCTTGGAGAAAGCAGCAGGTACATAGTATGTTGGGGGTGAGGGGGGCCTGGAAAGTGGGGGTGTTTTTGTTTGTTGATGACAGGGCACTGGTAGCAGATTCAAGTGATTCAAGTAATAAACATCAAAAGTTGGTGCCTGAGTTTGGGAAGGCATGTGAAAAGAGAAAGTTGAGAGTAAATGTGAATAATAAAAGCAAGATTATTAGGTTTGGTAGTGCAAAGAGAAATGTCAGTGGGAGTGGGAGTGGGAGTTTGAATGGAGAAAACTTGGAGGAAGTGAAGCATTTCAGATACCTGGGAGTGGACATGGAAGCTGAAGGAATCACAGAAGCAGAAGTGAGCCATAAGGAGGGTGAAGGGTTGAAGGACATGGGAGCACTGAGGAATATGTGGAAAGAAAGGTCATTACCTGGGAAAGCAAAATGGGTATGTTGGAAGGTACAGTAGTCCATTGGTGGTGTATGGATGCAAGGCACAGACCTTATATGAGAATGTACAGAAGGTAAATGTGCTGTAAATGAAATGTGTGAGGGCAATATGTAGCGTGAGGATGGTCTATCAAGTAAGAAATGATAGGGTAATAGTGATACGTGGTAATAAAAACAGTATGTTTGAGAAAGCTGAGAAGCGTGTGCTACAATTCTTTGACCATATGGACAGAATGAGTGAGGAAAGGCTGACAAAGGGGATATATGTGTAAGAGGTGGAGGGAAGAAGGAGCAGGGGTAGACCAAAGTGGAGATGGAAGTATGGAGTGAATAAGATTTTGAGTGTCTGAGGCTTAAACATGCAAAAGGGTGAAAGGCATGCATGGGATAGAGGGAACTGAAGCACTATGGTTTACAAGAAGCAACATGCTGTCAGTGTACTGAACCACAGCATATCATGTAGCTGAGGAAATCTACAAAAAGGTCTGCAAGGTCTGGTTGTGGATAAGGGGCTGTGTTTTCGGTGCATTACACATGACAGCAAGGAAATGGAACTTCTCTTTAAATGTTGGAGGCTCCAGTCATGGACAAAATTCCTTATCAAAGTTGGGCCTTAACTGAATGTGGAGAGGTTAATGAAAGGGAAAAAGTATGCAAAGGAAAGTAACTGCAACTTTTGGAGGAAATGGTAATGGTTATTGGGAGAGTCATGAGAGGGAAGAGACTTCCTAAGCTTCAAGGTGTATAGAAAGAAACATGTATCAAGATGGCACACTTTGAGATGAAAATGACCACACAGTAATCATGTGATGCTGTATCCTGCTGAGTATTGCATGGTCTACCTGGTAGTGAGTAAATGAGGCCTTTCTTTGGTCTTTTCCAGGGACTACCTCGCTAACATGGGAAACAGCAAAAAGTTAGAAATAAAAGAGAGAAAAAAAGTATACATGGGCCCCTTTGTTGTTCTCATGCCTTAGGCTTAAGCATATGCAATTTAATGGGGGATCTTTCCCTATATATTCTTAAAACACCCTTGTCTGACAGTGCCTTCCTTGTGTGATGTTGGGTATGTCACCTTCAAAAGACGATGTTTCTATAGAAATGTCTACTAATCATTTAGAGTAAAACTTTTCTTTCATTATTAGGTTTTTAAGTCCTCCTTCTTCCAGTGGATTTGCTCTCATATGCTCGCACAGTTCTGTCCACATGTGAAAATTGCAGATTGTGAAGAAGAAAAATTATTTCACTACCAAAAGCAGAACACATTCAGTTTCCTTCCTGTCCTTCCTCTACATTTTTGTGAAACCACTTCTTGAGTCAACCCTGAGGCAGATGTCCTCTTAGAATATCCTTTACAATTTTGACAAAAAACTGAGCATCTTGATACGTTATAAACATAATGAATAATGAAACTGAGTTGCATACCAACTTCAATGTATTATACCTGAACCATTAATTTTGCCTGGTGGCCAGTTGTTCATATCCAAACCACATAAAATAACAAACATACATAAAACACCCTGATATCTATGCTTTAAACACTCTTCATTTTGTGTAAACTAAGGTCCTATTCATATCACTCAAGAGTACTCTTTTCAACAACAGAACAAAAAATGTTGAATCTTAGGTATTCATAGTGCTCTGGTACCATACCCTGAGTCTTAACATCAAATGCAAAACCAATAGCCATCTTACTTCATATGATGAAACTGCTAGCTGAGAAAGTCCATCTACATAGGGTCCCAGAATGTTGTGTTCTCGCACCTTCAATGTCTGTCTAGAGCCTTTGGGATCTAGCAAGTCATGGACCTGTGAATTAGAAAGTATCAAAATGATAAATAAAATACTGAAAATATTTCTTGAAGATAAGAAAAAGAGGACATTAAAAAATTGAATCAAAGTATACATCATAATCCTGTCAGAACAACCTCTTCAACATCTATTTACACCAGGAAATTCAGTACACAAAACTTTGCTGAGTTATGGTTACTTATCCAAATAGGTTTTAATATACTTTCAAAGGATGAATACCATTTGTCTTTCCCGAAACTTCTAATCTCAAAGTTAATAAGCAGAACAGGGGCTCAAGACAAAGGGTGGTTCAAAAAATATTACCATTCTTATGGGGTAATACTGAACATGGAATTAAGAAATTAATAATAAAACCTAACATTATTACATATTTCATATGTATATATATATGTGAGAAACTGCAGAAGCTGGTGACTGAGTTTGGTAAAGTGTGTGGAAGAAGAAAGTTAAGAGTGAATGTGAATAAGAGCAAGGTTATTAGGTACAGTAGGGTTGAGGGTCAAGTCAATTGGGAGGTGAGTTTGAATGGAGAAAAACTGGAGGAAGTGAAGTGTTTTAGATATCTGGGAGTGGATCTGGCAGTGGATGGAACCATGGAAGCGGAAGTGGATCATAGGGTGGGGGAGGGGGCGAAAATTCTGGGGGCCTTGAAGAATGTGTGGAAGTCGAGAACATTATCTCGGAAAGCAAAAATGGGTATGTTTGAAGGAATAGTGGTTCCAACAATGTTGTATGGTTGCGAGGCGTGGGCTATGGATAGAGTTGTGCGCAGGAGGATGGATGTGCTGTAAATGAGATGTTTGAGGACAATGTGTGGTGTGAGGTGGTTTGATCGAGTGAGTAACGTAAGGGTAAGAGAGATGTGTGGAAATAAAAAGAGCGTGGTTGAGAGAGCAGAAGAGGGTGTTTTGAAGTGGTTTGGGCACATGGAGAGGATGAGTGAGGAAAGATTGACCAAGAGGATATATGTGTCGGAGGTGGAGGGAACGAGGAGAAGAGGGAGACCAAATTGGAGGTGGAAAGATGGAGTGAAAAAGATTTTGTGTGATCGGGGCCTGAACATGCAGGAGGGTGAAAGGAGGGCAAGGAATAGAGTGAATTGGAGCGATGTGGTATACCGGGGTTGACGTGCTGTCAGTGGATTGAATCAAGGCATGTGAAGCGTCTGGGGTAAACCATGGAAAGCTGTGTAGGTATGTATATTTGCGTGTGTGGACGTATGTATATACATGTGTATGGGGGGGGGCCCATTTCTTTCGTCTGTTTCCTTGCGCTACCTCGCAAACGCGGGAGACAGCGACAAAGTATAATAAAAAAAAATTATATGTATGTGTGTATGTGTGTACATGTGCGTATGTACGGGTACATATACTAAACGCTAACTCGCTAATGCGGGAAATGGCAAATAGTATTAAAAAAAAAAATATGTGTGTGTATGTATGTATGTATGTATATATGACTCATGGTGAGGTGCCTGAGGATTGGCGGAATGCGTGCATAGTGCCACTGTACAAAGGCAAAGGGGATAAGAGTGAGTGCTCAAATTACAGAGGTATAAGTTTGTTGAGTATTCCTGGTAAATTATATGGGAGGGTATTGATTGAGAGGGTGAAGGCATGTACAGAGCATCAGATTGGGGAAGAGCAGTGTGGTTTCAGAAGTGGTAGAGGATGTGTGGATCAGGTGTTTGCTTTGAAGAATGTGTGTGAGAAATACTTAGGAAAGCAAATGGATTTGTATGTAGCATTTATGGATCTGGAGAAGGCATATGATAAGAGTTGATAGAGATGCTCTGTGGAAGGTATTAAGAATATATGGTGTGGGAGGCAAGTTGTTAGAAGCAGTGAAAAGTTTTTATTGAGGATGTAAGGCATGTGTACATGTAGGAAGAGAGGAAAGTGATTGGTTCTCAGTGAATGTAGGTTTGCGGCAGGGGTGTGTGATGTCTCCATGGTTGTTTAATTTGTTTATGGATGGGGTTGTTAGGGAGGTGAATGCAAGAGTTTTGGAAAGAGGGGCAAGTATGAAGTCTGTTGGGGATGTGAGAGCTTGGGAAGTGAGTCAGTTGTTGTTCGCTGATGATACAGCGCTGGTGGCTGATTCATGTGAGAAACTGCAGAAGCTGGTGACTGAGTTTGGTAAAGTGTGTGAAAGAAGAAAGTTAAGAGTAAATGTGAATAAGAGCAAGGTTATTAGGTACAGTAGGGTTGAGGGTCAAGTCAATTGGGAGGTAAGTTTGAATGGAGAAAAACTGGAGGAAGTAAAGTGTTTTAGATATCTGGGAGTGGATCTGGCAGCGGATGGAACCATGGAAGCGGAAGTGGATCATCGGGTGGGGGAGGGGGCGAAAATCCTGGGAGCCTTGAAGAATGTGTGGAAGTCAAGAACACTATCTCGGAAAGCAAAAATGGGTATGTTTGAAGGAATAGTGGTTCCAACAATGTTGTATGGTTGCGAGGCGTGGGCTATGGATAGAGTTGTGCGCAGGAGGATGGATGTGCTGGAAATGAGATGTTTGAGGACAATGTATGGTGTGAGGTGGTTTGATCGAGTAAGTAATGTAAGGGTAAGAGAGATGTGTGGAAATAAAAAGAGCGTGGTTGAGAGAGCAGAAGAGGGTGTTTTGAAATGGTTTGGGCACATGGAGAGAATGAGTGAGGAAAGATTGACCAAGAGGATATATGTGTCGGAGGTGGAGGGAACGAGGAGAAGTGGGAGACCAAATTGGAGGTGGAAAGATGGAGTGAAAAAGATTTTGTGTGATCAGGGCCTGAACATGCAGGAGGGTGAAAGGAGGGCAAGGAATAGAGTGAATTGGATCGATGTGGTATACCGGGGTTGACGTGCTGTCAGTGGATTGAATCAGGGCATGTGAAGCGTCTGGGGTAAACCATGGAAAGCTGTGTAGGTATGTATATTTGTGTGTGTGGATGTATGTATATACATGTGTATGGGGGTGGGTTGGGCCATTTCTTTCGTCTGTTTCCTTGCGCTACCTCGCAAACACGGAAGACAGCGACAAAGCAAAAAGAAAAAGAAAAAAAAATATATATTATCTCTGGGGATAGGGGTGAAAGAATACTTCCCTCACATTCCTCGTGTGTCGTAGAAGGCGACTAGAGGGGACGGGAGTGGGGGGCCAGAAATCCTCCCCTCCTTGTATTTTTAACTTTCTAAAATGGGAAACAGAGGAAGGAGTCACGCGGGGAGTGCTCATCCTCCTCGAAGGCTCAGACTGGGGTGTCTAAATGTATGTGGATGTAACCAAGATGTGAAGAAAGGAGAGATAGGTAGTATGTTTGAGGAAAGGAACCTGGATGTTTTGGCTCTGAGTGAAACGAAGCTCAAGGGTAAAGGGGAAGAGTGGTTTGGGAATGTCTTGGGAGTAAAGACAGGGGTTAGTGAGAGGACAAGAGCAAGGGAAGGAGTAGCAGTACTCCTGAAACAGGAGTTGTGGGAGTATGTGATAGAATGTAAGAAAGTAAATTCTCGATTAATATGGGTAAAACTGAAAGTTGATGGAGAGAGATGGGTGATTATTGGTGCATATGCACCTGGGCATGAGAAGAACGATCATGAGAGGCAAGTGTTTTGGGAGCAGCTGAATGAGTGTGTTAGTGGTTTTGATGCACGAGACCGGGTTATAGTGATGGGTGATTTGAATGCAAAGGTGAGTAATGTGGCAGTTGAGGGAATAATTGGTATACATGGGGTGTTCAGTGTTGTAAATGGAAATGGTGAAGAGCTTGTAGATTTATGTGCTGAAAAAGGACTGATGATTGGGAATACCTGGTTTAAAAAGCGAGATATACATAAGTATACGTATGTAAGTAGGAGAGATGGCCAGAGAGCGTTATTGGATTACGTGTTAATTGACAGGCGCGCGAAAGAGAGACTTTTGGATGTTAATGTGCTGAGAGGTGCAACTGGAGGGATGTCTGATCATTATCTTGTGGAGGCTAAGGTGAAGATTTGTATGGGTTTTCAGAAAAGAAGAGTGAATGTTGGGGTGAAGAGGGTGGTGAGAGTAAGTGAGCTTGGGAAGGAGACTTGTGTGAGGAAGTACCAGGAGAGACTGAGTACAGAATGGAAAAAGGTGAGAACAATGGAAGTAAGGGGAGTGGGGGAGGAATGGGATGTATTTAGGGAATCAGTGATGGATTGCGCAAAAGATGCTTGTGGCATGAGAAGAGTGGGAGGTGGGTTGATTAGAAAGGGTAGTGAGTGGTGGGATGAAGAAGTAAGATTATTAGTGAAAGAGAAGAGAGAGGCATTTGGACGATTTTTGCAGGGAAAAAATGCAATAGAGTGGGAGATGTATAAAAGAAAGAGACAGGAGGTCAAGAGAAAGGTGCAAGAGGTGAAAAAGAGGGCAAATGAGAGTTGGGGTGAGAGAGTATCATTAAATTTTAGGGAGAATAAAAAGATGTTCTGGAAGGAGGTAAAGTAAAGTGCGTAAGACAAGGGAGCAAATGGGAACTTCAGTGAAGGGCGTAAATGGGGAGGTGATAACAAGTAGTGGTGATGTGAGAAGGAGATGGAGTGAGTATTTTGAAGGTTTGTTGAATGTGTTTGATGATAGAGTGGCAGATATAGGGTGTTTTGGTCGAGGTGGTGTGCAAAGTGAGAGGGTTAGGGAAAATGATTTGGTAAACAGAGAAGAGGTAGTAAAAGCTTTGCGGAAGATGAAAGCCGGCAAGGCAGCAGGTTTGGATGGTATTGCAGTGGAATTTATTAAAAAAGGGGGTGACTGTATTGTTGACTGGTTGGTAAGGTTATTTAATGTATGTATGACTCATGGTGAGGTGCCTGAGGATTGGCGGAATGCGTGCATAGTGCCATTGTACAAAGGCAAAGGGGATAAGAGTGAGTGCTCAAATTACAGAGGTATAAGTTTGTTGAGTATTCCTGGTAAATTATATGGGAGGGTATTGATTGAGAGGGTGAAGGCATGTACAGAGCATCAGATTGGGGAAGAGCAGTGTGGTTTCAGAAGTGGTAGAGGATGTGTGGATCAGGTGTTTGCTTTGAAGAATGTATGTGAGAAATACTTAGAAAGCAAATGGATTTGTATGTAGCATTTATGGATCTGGAGAAGGCATATGATAGAGTTGATAGAGATGCTCTGTGGAAGGTATTAAGAATATATGGTGTGGGAGGCAAGTTGTTAGAAGCAGTGAAAAGTTTTTATCGAGGATGTAAGGCATGTGTACGTGTAGGAAGAGAGGAAAGTGATTGGTTCTCAGTGAATGTAGGTTTGCGGCAGGGGTGTGTGATGTCTCCATGGTTGTTTAATTTGTTTATGGATGGGGTTGTTAGGGAGGTGAATGCAAGAGTTTTGGAAAGAGGGGCAAGTATGAAGTCTGTTGGGGATGTGAGAGCTTGGGAAGTGAGTCAGTTGTTGTTCGCTGATGATACAGCGCTGGTGGCTGATTCATGTGAGAAACTGCAGAAGCTGGTGACTGAGTTTGGTAAAGTGTGTGAAAGAAGAAAGTTAAGAGTAAATGTGAATAAGAGCAAGGTTATTAGGTACAGTAGGGTTGAGGGTCAAGTCAATTGGGAGGTAAGTTTGAATGGAGAAAAACTGGAGGAAGTAAAGTGTTTTAGATATCTGGGAGTGGATCTGGCAGCGGATGGAACCATGGAAGCGGAAGTGGATCATCGGGTGGGGGAGGGGGCGAAAATCCTGGGAGCCTTGAAGAATGTGTGGAAGTCGAGAACACTATCTCGGAAAGCAAAAATGGGTATGTTTGAAGGAATAGTGGTTCCAACAATGTTGTATGGTTGCGAGGCGTGGGCTATGGATAGAGTTGTGCGCAGGAGGATGGATGTGCTGGAAATGAGATGTTTGAGGACAATGTATGGTGTGAGGTGGTTTGATCGAGTAAGTAATGTAAGGGTAAGAGAGATGTGTGGAAATAAAAAGAGCGTGGTTGAGAGAGCAGAAGAGGGTGTTTTGAAATGGTTTGGGCACATGGAGAGAATGAGTGAGGAAAGATTGACCAAGAGGATATATGTGTCGGAGGTGGAGGGAACGAGGAGAAGTGGGAGACCAAATTGGAGGTGGAAAGATGGAGTGAAAAAGATTTTGTGTGATCAGGGCCTGAACATGCAGGAGGGTGAAAGGAGGGCAAGGAATAGAGTGAATTGGATCGATGTGGTATACCGGGGTTGACGTGCTGTCAGTGGATTGAATCAGGGCATGTGAAGCGTCTGGGGTAAACCATGGAAAGCTGTGTAGGTATGTATATTTGTGTGTGTGGATGTATGTATATACATGTGTATGGGGGTGGGTTGGGCCATTTCTTTCGTCTGTTTCCTTGCGCTACCTCGCAAACACGGAAGACAGCGACAAAGCAAAAATAAAAAGAAAAAAAAATATATATTATCTCTGGGGATAGGGGTGAAAGAATACTTCCCTCACATTCCTCGTGTGTCGTAGAAGGCGACTAGAGGGGACGGGAGTGGGGGGCCAGAAATCCTCCCCTCCTTGTATTTTTAACTTTCTAAAATGGGAAACAGAGGAAGGAGTCACGCGGGGAGTGCTCATCCTCCTCGAAGGCTCAGACTGGGGTGTCTAAATGTATGTGGATGTAACCAAGATGTGAAGAAAGGAGAGATAGGTAGTATGTTTGAGGAAAGGAACCTGGATGTTTTGGCTCTGAGTGAAACGAAGCTCAAGGGTAAAGGGGAAGAGTGGTTTGGGAATGTCTTGGGAGTAAAGACAGGGGTTAGTGAGAGGACAAGAGCAAGGGAAGGAGTAGCAGTACTCCTGAAACAGGAGTTGTGGGTGTATGTGATAGAATGTAAGAAAGTAAATTGTCGATTAATATGGGTAAAACTGAAAGTTGATGGAGAGAGATGGGTGATTATTGGTGCATATGCACCTGGGCATGAGAAGAACGATCAAGAGAGGCAAGTGTTTTGGGAGCAGCTGAATGAGTGTGTTAGTGGTTTTGATGCACGAGACCGGGTTATAGTGATGGGTGATTTGAATGCAAAGGTGAGTAATGTGGCAGTTGAGGGAATAATTGGTATACATGGGGTGTTCAGTGTTGTAAATGGAAATGGTGAAGAGCTTGTAGATTTATGTGCTGAAAAAGGACTGATGATTGGGAATACCTGGTTTAAAAAGCGAGATATACATAAGTATAGGTATGTAAGTAGGAGAGATGGCCAGAGAGCATTATTGGATTATGTGTTAATTGACAGGCGCACGAAAGAGAGACTTTTGGATGTTAATGTGCTGAGAGGTGCAACTGGAGGGATGTCTGGTCATTATCTTGTGGAGGCTAAGGTGAAGATTTGTATGGGTTTTCAGAAAAGAAGAGTGAATGTTGGGGTGAAGAGGGTGGTGAGAGTAAGTGAGCTTGGGAAGGAGACTTGTGTGAGGAAGTACCAGGAGAGACTAAGTACAGAATGGAAAAAGGTTAGAACAATGGAAGTAAGGGGAGTGGGGGAGGAATGGGATGTATTTAGGGAATCAGTGATGGATTGCGCAAAAGATGCTTGTGGCATGAGAAGAGTGGGAGGTGGGTTGATTAGAAAGGGTAGTGAGTGGTGGGATGAAGAAGTAAGATTATTAGTGAAAGAGAAGAGAGAGGCATTTTGACGATTTATGCAGGGAAAAAATGCAATAGAGTGGGAGATGTATAAAAGAAAGAGACAGGAGGTCAAGAGAAAGGTGCAAGAGGTGAAAAAGAGGGCAAATGAGAGTTGGGGTGAGAGAGTATCATTAAATTTTAGGGAGAATAAAAAGATGTTCTGGAAGGAGGTAAGTAAAGTGCGTAAGACAAGGGAGCAAATGGGAACTTCAGTGAAGGGCGTAAATGGGGAGGTGATAACAAGTAGTGGTGATGTGAGAAGGAGATGGAGCGAGTATTTTGAAGGTTTGTTGAATGTGTTTGATGACAGAGTGGCAGATATAGGGTGTTTTGGTCGAGGTGGTGTGCAAAGTGAGAGGGTTAGGGAAAATGATTTGGTAAACAGAGAAGAGGTAGTAAAAGCTTTGCAGAAGATGAAAGCCGGCAAGGCAGCAGGTTTGGATGGTATCGCAGTGGAATTTATTAAAAAAGGGGGTGACTGTATTGTTGACTGGTTGGTAAGGTTATTCAATGTATGTATGACTCATGGTGAGGTGCCTGAGGATTGGCGGAATACGTGCATAGTGCCATTGAACAAAGGCAAAGGGGATAAGAGTGAGTGCTCAAATTACAGAGGTATAAGTTTGTTGAGTATTCCTGGTAAATTATATGGGAGGGTATTGATTGAGAGGGTGAAGGCATGTACAGAGCATCAGATTGGGGAAGAGCAGTGTGGTTTCAGAAGTGGTAGAGGATGTGTGGATCAGGTGTTTGCTTTGAAGAATGTATGCGAGAAATACTTAGAAAAGCAAATGGATTTGTATGTAGCATTTATGGATCTGAAGAAGGCATATGATAGAGTTGATAGAGATGCTCTGTGGAAGGTATTAAGAATATATGGTGTGGGAGGCAAGTTGTTAGAAGCAGTGAAAAGTTTTTATCGAGGATGTAAGTCATGTGTACGTGTAGGAAGAGAGGAAAGTGATTGGTTCTCAGTGAATGTAGGTTTGCGGCAGGGGTGTGTGATGTCTCCATGGTTGTTTAATTTGTTTATGGATGGGGTTGTTAGGGAGGTGAATGCAAGAGTTTTGGAAAGAGGGGCAAGTATGAAGTCTGTTGTGGATGTGAGAGCTTGGGAAGTGAGTCAGTTGTTGTTCGCTGATGATACAGCGCTGGTGGCTGATTCATGTGAGAAACTGCAGAAGCTGGTGACTGAGTTTGGTAAAGTGTGTGAAAGAAGAAAGTTAAGAGTAAATGTGAATAAGAGCAAGGTTATTGGTACAGTAGGGTTGAGGGTCAAGTCAACTGGGAGGTAAGTTTGAATGGAGAAAAACTGGAGGAAGTAAAGTGTTTTAGATATCTGGGAGTGGATCTGGCAGCGGATGGAACCATGGAAGCGGAAGTGAATCATAGGGTGGGGGAGGGGGCGAAAATCCTGGGAGCCTTGAAGAATGTGTGGAAGTCGAGAACATTATCTCGGAAAGCTAAAATGGGTATGTTTGAAGGAATAGTGGTTCCAACAATGTTGTATGGTTGCGAGGCGTGGGCTATGGATAGAGTTGTCCGTGGGAGGGTGGATGTGCTGGAAATGAGATGTTTGAGAACAATGTGTGGTGTGAGGTGGTTTGATCGAGTAAGTAATGTAAGGGTAAGAGAGATGTGTGGAAATAAAAAGAGCGTGGTTGAGAGAGCAGAAGAGGGTGTTTTGAAATGGTTTGGGCACATGGAGAAAATGAGTGAGGAAAGATTGACCAAGAGGATATATGTGTCGGAGGTGGAGGGAACGAGAAGTGAGAGACCAAATTGGAGGAGGAAAGATGGAGTGAAAAAGATTTTGTGTGATTGGGACCTGAACATGCAGGAGGGTGAAAGGAGGGCAAGGAATAGAGTGAATTGGATCGATGTGGTATACCGGGGTTGACGTGCTGTCAGTGGAGTGAATCAGGGCATGTGAAGCGTCTGGGGTAAACCATGGAAAGTTGTGTGGGGCCTGGATGTGGAAAGGGAGCTGTGGTTTTGGGCATTATTGCATGACAGCTAAAGACTGAGTGTGAACGAATGGGGCCTTTGTTGTCTTTTCCTAGTAATACCTCGCACACATGAGGGGGGAGGGGGATGGTATTCCATGTGTGGCGAGGTGGCGATGGGAATGAATAAAGGCAGACAGTGTGAATTGCGTGCATGGGTATATATGTATGTGTCTGTGTGTGTATATATATGTGTACATTGAGATGTATAGGTATGTTTATTTGCGTGTGTGGACATGTATGTATATACATTGTGTATGAGGGTGGGTTGGGCCATTTCTTTCGTCTGTTTCCTTGCGCTACCTCGCAAACGCGGGAGACAGCGACAAAGCAAAATAAATAAATAAAATAAAACATTATTACTTCTTTAGTGTATCTAATCAAACTCTTGTGATTTCAGGTCTGAATGATGGGTGATAGGTTAAATTCATATGAGCAAAAGAGACCAGTATCATTGCTGGAGGTCTTCAGATTATAAGTTTAACCTATCACCTATAATCTACACCTACAATCACAAAAGTTACAATAAATTAGAGAAAAAATGTAATCATATCCATTACCATTATAATTATTATTATCATTATAATACTTGGTTGCCGTTTCCCGTGTCAGTGAGTTAGCGCCAGGAAAAAGACAAACGGCCCATCCACTCATATACACATATACATACATATAGATTATACATATGAACATATACACACATACACATAAAGATACACATAAAGACATATACATATATGCACATGTAAATATTCATACTTGCTTGCCTTCATCCATTCCTGGCACTACACCCCACAGGAAACAGCACTGCTACCCCCTGCTTCAGTGAGGTTGCGCCAGGAAAACAGACAAAACAGTTTAGTAATGCCCCATAAGACTGGTAACATCTTTTTGAACCACCCTGTATTTTCAATGGATCAGTATGTTATTCCCTGCTTTTTTACTCTATTACAGGAAAAAATCTATAATGTAGCATTCCATGGTCTAGATATACACATGGTTCAGAGAGTTACAATGGGGTATATATAGTTTCAATGGGAACATACGGTTGAAGAATGAAAAAAAAAAAAATCCCCAATAACTGTATCAAAAGACCAAATATATACAGAACGTACTCTGTATATAATAATAACAGGTAAGAAAAACTAATGACCAGCCTACCTATCCTACCTATATCTCTGTTAACTGTTCCCTCTGGGAACTCCCACCAAGGGGTAGCCATGGCATAAGAGTTTCCACTTATCCTTGTCCTTACATGCCTCCCTCACATACACAATTCTACACATTTTTCCACTACTTCTCTTCCTCCAGTATTCCTCCAACCTATTTGCCCATGTCACAGGTGGTCTTCCATTCATACCAACCCCTTTAATTGTTCTGTCATATACTTTCCTCGTAAACTCCCGGTCTTGCATTCTTTCAACATGCCCAAATCATCTCAAAGTTTTATGTTTCACTCATTCTACCACTCATTCCCTTTGCATTCCTGCATTCCACATTTCTCACGCATCCCTTCATTTCTTTCCTCATTCCATTTAGTCACACCACATGTTCCTCTCAAATAGCTCATTTCCACAGCCTGGATTCTTGACCTCATGTGATTCATTCCATGTCCATATTTCGGCTCCACAGATCAGGGTTGGCAGGATTATTCTGTCCCTAAATCCTCTCTTCACTTCCATACTTACACCTCTACCCTTCATTATTCTATCAAGTGAACCAGTGACTCCCCTACCCTGTACTGCTCTCTCTCCCTTATCTCTCATTCCATATCACCACACTTACTCAAGACAGCTCCTACATACTTAAATTCTCACTTCTTCCAGTCTTTCTCCCCAATATCCAAACCACAATTTAGTACACCTTTCACTCTATATGGTTTTACAAAAATCTATACTTTCACTGTTTCCTTTCAAACACCATCACTTTAGTTTTACTTGCATTTACACTTAATCACCTACAATTACACACATCATAAAACACACTTACAACCTCCTGCAGCTACTCTTCACTCTCAGCAAACAACACAGCATCATCCACAAACAGGCTTGCCACAAGGCATCATATCTCACAACCTCACTCCATCTCTGCACCCCTTTTCCCCAGTTTTGCTTTAATCTCTCTCGCCTCACACCTACATGTATCCTAAAACTTTTGCTCAACTCTCCATCCACTCTTACAAATGCAATCTACTCCTCTACAGGATGCTTTCACACCATCCAACAGGTGTCTCACTATACCATATATCCTTAACACATCCAATAAAGCATTCCACTCAACTCTGTCATACACTTTTTCCAGATCCAAACAAGCTGTATACGACTTCTTACCTTTCACTGAATACTTTTCCACAGTCATCTTTACTACAAAAATCTGATCCACACATCCCCTACCTTCCCTAAAACCCCCTTGCTCTTCAGTGATTCTGCATTTAGACACTTCCATCACTCTATCAATTAATATTCTTGCATAAACTGTCCCTTTACCCTGCTAAACTTAATAACTTTGCTTTTCTTTGCATATACTCTCAAGGTCCTCCTTTCACATACTCTCCCAAACTTGGACACCAACTTCTGCAGTTTCTTATTCAAATTCTGCCACCAATCCTAAGACTGCATTCCCCCCCCCCCCCCCCCTCCCTCTCTCTCTCTCTCTCTCTCTCAGGCCCTTGCACTTACCCTCTTCAACAAGCCATCCATATACAAATCAAACAGCCATGGTGACATCACACACCTCTGCTACTGACCAACTTTCACAAGGAACAATTCACTCTCCTCTATATCTACTTGCACAGATGCCTTACACTCTTGATACAAACTTCTCACTGCTTCTACTAGATTTCATCCCACACTCTACATTCGCAATGCCTTCCACAAGGTATCTCTATCAAACCTATTATATGCTTTCTCTATCCATAAATGTCATATTTGTTACAAATCCTTGTTTCTCTAAGTATTTCTCATACACATTATTCAAAACAAATATCTGATCCACACATCCTCTACCACACCTGAAACCACATCTTTGCTCCCTAATCTGATGCTCTGTACATGCCTTCACTCTCCCCATCATCACTCTTCCATACAACTTACCAGGTACACTCAGGAACCATATACCTCTGTAATGTAAACACTCACCTTTGTCACCCATGCCTTTTTACTGGCATTATACATGCATTCTGCCAATCCTCATGCACTTCACCATGATCCATTCATACACCTCAAAATCTTAAATAACCAATCAACAACATAGTCACCCACCTTTCTTAAGAAATTCAAGTGCAATACCATTCAACAAATCTCTATCAGATGGTCAGGTGCCAACTAACTGGAAACTAGCAAATGTAATTCCTTTATATTAAAAAGACAAAAAGGGTGCCTTGATCTACTGCCCAATTTGCCTTTTGTCAGTGTTAAGCAAAATGATGGAAAAAAATAATACAAGATAAAACTTGAAAAAAAGGGCAAATGAGAGTTGGGGTGAGAGAGTATCATTAAATTTTAGGGAGAATAAAAAGATGTTCTGGAAGGAGGTAAATAAAGTGCGTAAGACAAGGGAGCAAATGGGAACTTCAGTGAAGGGCGCAAATGGGGAGGTGATAACAAGTAGTGGTGATGTGAGAAGGAGATGGAGTGAGTATTTTGAAGGTTTGTTGAATGTGTTTGATGATAGAGTGGCAGATATAGGGTGTTTTGGTCGAGGTGGTGTGCAAAGTGAGAGGGTTAGGGAAAATGATTTGGTAAACAGAGAAGAGGTAGTGAAAGCTTTGCGGAAGATGAAAGCCGGCAAGGCAGCAGCTTTGGATGGTATTGTAGTGGAATTTATTAAAAAAGGGGGTGACTGTATTGTTGACTGGTTGGTAAGGTTATTTAATGTATGTATGACTCATGGTGAGGTGCCTGAGGATTGGCGGAATGCGTGCATAGTGCCATTGTACAAAGGCAAAGGGGATAAGAGTGAGTGCTCAAATTACAGAGGTATAAGTTTGTTGAGTATTCCTGGTAAATTATATGGGAGGGTATTGATTGAGAGGGTGAAGGCATGTACAGAGCATCAGATTGGGGAAGAGCAGTGTGGTTTCAGAAGTGGTAGAGGATGTGTGGATCAGGTGTTTGCTTTGAAGAATGTATGTGAGAAATACTTAGAAAAGCAAATGGATTTGTATGTAGCATTTATGGATCTGGAGAAGGCATATGATAGAGTTGATAGAGATGCTCTGTGGAAGGTATTAAGAATATATGGTGTGGGAGGAAAGTTGTTAGAAGCAGTGAAAAGTTTTTATCGAGGATGTAAGGCATGTGTACGTGTAGGAAGAGAGGAAAGTGATTGGTTCTCAGTGAATGTAGGTTTGCGGCAGGGGTGTGTGATGTCTCCATGGTTGTTTAATTTGTTTATGGATGGGGTTGTTAGGGAGGTAAATGCAAGAGTTTTGGAAAGAGGGGCAAGTATGAAGTCTGTTGGGGATGAGAGAGCTTGGGAAGTGAGTCAGTTGTTGTTCGCTGATGACACAGCGCTGGTGGCTGATTCATGTGTGAAACTGCAGAAGCTGGTGACTGAGTTTGGTAAAGTGTGTGGAAGAAGAAAGTTAAGAGTAAATGTGAATAAGAGCAAGGTTATTAGGTACAGTAGGGTTGAGGGTCAAGTCAATTGGGAGGTGAGTTTGAATGGAGAAAAACTGGAGGAAGTGAAGTGTTTTAGATATCTGGGAGTGGATCTGGCAGCGGATGGAACCATGGAAGTGGAAGTGGATCATAGGGTGGGGGAGGGGGCGAAAATTCTGGGGGCCTTGAAGAATGTGTGGAAGTCGAGAACATTATCTCGGAAAGCAAAAATGGGTATGTTTGAAGGAATAGTGGTTCCAACAATGTTGTATGGTTGCGAGGCGTGGGCTATGGATAGAGTTGTGCGCAGGAGGATGGATGTGCTGGAAATGAGATGTTTGAGGACAATGTGTGGTGTGAGGTGGTTTGATCGAGTGAGTAACGTAAGGGTAAGAGAGATGTGTGGAAATAAAAAGAGCATGGTTGAGAGAGCAGAAGAGGGTGTTTTGAAGTGTTTTGGGCACATGGAGAGGATGAGTGAGGAAAGATTGACCAAGAAGATATATGTGTCGGAGGTGGAGGGAACAAGGAGAAGAGGGAGACCAAATTGGAGGTGGAAAGATGGAGTGAAAAAGATTTTGTGTGATTGGGGCCTGAACATGCAGGAGGGTGAAAGGAGGGCAAGGAATAGAGTGAATTGGAGCGATGTGGTATACCGGGGCTGACGTGCTGTCAGTGGATTGAATCAAGGCATGTGAAGCGTCTGGGGTAATCCATGGAAAGCTGTGTAGGTATGTATATTTGCATGTGTGGACGTATGTATATACATGTGTATGGGGGGGGGGGGGGGTTGGGCCATTTCTTTCATCTGTTTCCTTGCGCTACCTCGCAAACGCGGGAGACAGCGACAAAGTATATAAAAAAAAAAACTGTCATGTTTCTAGATCACAAAATTATATTGGACAACCAACATGGTTTCTACATTAGAAGATCTTGCCTGATAAATTGGCTGGAATCTTTCAACAAACTACCTCACAAAAGACTTTTACATGAATTCAAAGCACACAGAATAAGTGAAGAACTCTGTACATGGAACAGAGACTGGCTTACCAAAAGAAAGCAGCATGTAGTATAAAAACAACAAAGCCTTAAACTGGATAAATGTAATGAGTGATGTGCTAAAGGGGTCGGTCCTACACCCCATTCTTTTCATAACCCCATTCTTCTCATAACATACATTAACGAACTAGATCCCAGTCTAATATCCAAGATCTCTAGATTTGCTGATGATACTAAATTAGAAGGTAGAGCTGTAAACAAGTGAGACTGAAATGATTCAGAGATCAGAGTGGTCTGACTGATGGCAAATGAAGTTTAATGTAGACATGTGTAAAGTTATGCACCTTGGAGACAAGAATATATGTTAGAATTTCAAACTATCTGGAAATTCTCTAACCAAGTTAAATGAAGAAAAGGACCTTGGAGTTGTCAATAGCAACAATCTGAGGCACACTAAACAGTGTCAAGCAGCAGCCAGGAACATACATCACAAGACATGCAAATCAATTCTCATACTTTTTAACTCTCTGATAAGACCACGCCTTGAATATGCAGTCTAGATTTGGTCCCCAAACTATAAAAAAGATGAAAAAAAATCAGAGGAAGTACAAATACGTGTGACAAAATTAATCCCATCCCTTAGAAATCTAGCAACTTTACTTCATCATCCCACCACTCACACCTCTTTCTCTCACTCACCTGCCCACCCATACCTTCCACTTGTCACACATTCCTCTCACACATACCAGCACTGTTTCCCTAAATACCTAACATTCCTCACTAACTCCTCTAGCTTTGTTTACTCTCAGCTTTTTCCATTCTGCACTCAATCTCTCATGGTATTTCTTCACAGAAATATTTTTTCCAAGCTCACATACTTTCACCATCCTCTTCTTAACCATATCATTTCCTCTTTTCCTAAAACCTCTGCAGATAATCATCCTCACCCCACTAGGTAAGGATCAGACACCCCACCAGCTGCCCTGTCCCTCTCAGCACATTCACACATAGGAGTCTCTGTTTTGACCACCTATCAATCAGTACGTAATCCAATAATGCCCACTTACCATCTTTCTTATTCACCCATGTACCCTCTCAGATGTCCTTTGTTTAAAACCAGGCAGCACAACTCCACAAGCTGTTCACCATTTCCCTTTACCTTAATGAACATCCTATGAACCCCAATCATACCCCCTGTCACATTTGTCACTTTCACATTTAAATCATCCATCACAAATACTTGCATCATAACTGCTGACACACTCACTTAGCTACTCCCAAAAGACTTGCTTACCATCACCATCCTTCTCATGGACAGGTGCATAAGTACTAACAATAACCTATCTCTCACAATTCACTTTCCTTTCTACCCACATCAGTCTGGAGATCACCTTACACTCTTTCACACACTCCCACATCTCATGCTTCAGCAGTAGTGCTACCCACTTCCTAAGCTTTTGCCCTTACAATAACCCCTGAGTTTACCCCAAAGACATTCCCAAACCATTCTTCCCCATATACCCTTGAGTTTTGTGTCACTGAACCAGAACAGCTAGGTTTCTTTACTTAAACATATACTACTTATGTCATCTTTCCTCTCATCTTAGTTACATCCACACACATTCAGACACCCTTACCAGAGCCTTCAAGAAAGATGAGCACCCCTCACTTTACTATTTTGTCTGGTCCATCTTTGAGAAACTGAAATACAAAAGGGATGGTTCCAGCTCCCTAACTCCTTCCCCCTCTTACAACACACAGTGAACATGGAGGTTGAATTCTTTCTCCTGAACCCCATAAATCATGATTGTAAAACTTAGCCCTAATATTATGATCATAACAAAACCAGCTTCCCAGTTCAACTACTTATGTATAAATGTATTAGTACGGTATTGCTACTGCACAAGCACTCATGTTCACACACAAGTACTAGTATCGGTAATTATTCTTGTGCACAAATGCTAGTACTCACATTCATGCTTGAGTAGCATAATTGTATTCACAGCTTAAAATGTGCTCGAACTTGAAATGCAGCCATACTCCCTCATAAAAAGTACTCACAATAAGTCTGCTGAAGGCACAACAGAAATACCATATCAAGACAATCCCTGCATCATGATGACAAACCTTTTCATTGTAGATTTCCATATATGATACTTCCACTTTATGTGATGTGTGGCAACTGCTGTTGAGAGCTATCCGTTCAAAAAGTGTATCACACAGGCGCGGAATGAGACCTTTATTATCGGCTGCTCCCATCATTGTGTAGGACTTGCCAGAACCTGCAAGAAAAATAACACATACTCACTGCACAAGAGCTATAACCTGACCAAACCTACAACACTAGCATTCTACCTATCTACGCTATCCTTCACCCTTCAACTGTGCAATGCCTCAGAAATGACCCCCCCCCACCCCTCCCCAGTGTGGAAAGAGGAAAAAAAACAATAAATAAATCCTTACACATTATGTCTTCACTACACATTATCAGAGAAAATCCCGGAAAATACCATACTTTCCCCTACGACAGTCTGGTAAGTTGTGGAGAGGATGGAGGAGGAGGAAGGCAGGCAGGTCAGTGAGCATGTAAACATTATTGTTTACCCATATGTGATTTCACACTACACACACACACCTAAGCTCATGAAACACTTTTCTGTTTTCTTTCTAGGCTTGTTTTCACGCTATATGATCTATCTATGTATCTATCCATGCATTAAATACCTATTACTTACACACTGTTCACACAGGCAGAACTTTATTCACAATTTTTTTTTTCTTACTGCCATCAATATAAGAAATAATACTATAAAAAAAAAGCCTCTCTATCTTAATGCTATACAGTTAACTTATTTTTCACCACACACTTGTTATATTTGGAATAAATTTTTAGCACGGAATAACTGTTTTCTAAGTGAATTCACTACCATGGAGTGTATATCATTATAACAAAATTCCTTAGGGGCCAGTGTAACTTCATAGCAAGTAGCTATGCTACTATTTTAGTGCATAGCTAAGCACTATTACAGTGAAAAGCTATAAAGCTGTCAGTGTAAAGCTATAACACTGCTACAGTGCACAGCTATAGAACCACAACAGTGCACAGCTATAACTCTACTACCGTACTTTGTAAATCTTTAAACCTCTAAAAAAACAATCAGTACAGTAAAGCTTTAATTTAATGGATCTCAATAAAACGGATTTTGGATCTAATAGACAGGGCAAATAATAATATATTAACAATTATTCAATAAAAAAAATTATCTCAAACATTGCTCCATGCGCATTTCATATCGCACTTGTTTATGGGAACATGGGGTATACTTGCTTTATTTCGGTCTCAGTCTGCCTCAAGCTATCTTGAGGTCAGTTTGTATACGAATTGTGACTTTATTTATCAAATAGTTTTGCAATCCTTATCATTCAAAATGGCATCAAGTGATAAGAGAAGTTAAAAGAAAGCGTGTTGAAAGATGGCCTATAGGTTCCTACCTTCGATTTAACGGACTTTCGGCATTAACAGACTCCCCTTACCCCTATTAGTCCATTAAATTGAGGGTATACTGTTTCTAATCTCTTTTACTGATAACTCTGCACTGTCAATAAATCTCTAAGAACATTCTAGTTCTAGCTCTACTTTCTACACACACACACACACACACACACACACACACACACACACACACATACAAATGAACTATTTATGGTATGGTAAATTAAGATATTCTTCAAGTATCCTATTAAGATATTCTTCAAGTATCCAAAGTAGAATATTGCTATGGATGAAATTCTTACACATATCTTGTAATGTTTGGTAAGAATCATCTCTAAAATCATCAATTTTACAACAGTCAGGTGTATAATGTTGCAAGGAGAGGGAGTAACTTTCTTGGCAGAGTTTACAGTTAGTCTGTTCAATATCAACAGGAGGGGCAAACTCCCATGAATATCTATAGCCCAGCCTAAGTCAAGCGACAACATCAGGGTCCCGTTGGTGCAAACGTTTTATATACACACACACACACACACACACACACACACACACACACATATATATATATATATATATATATATATATATATATATATATATATATATATATATATATATATCCCTGGGGATAGGGGATTAAGAATACTTCCCCCGTATTCCCTGCGTGTCGTAGAAGGCGACTAAAAGGGGAGGGAGCGGGGGGCTGGAAATCCTCCCCTCTCGTTTTTTTTTTTTTTTTTAATTTTCCAAAAGAAGGAACAGAGGGGGCCAGGTGAGGATATTCCAAAAAAGGCCCAGTCCTCTGTTCTTAACGCTACCTCGCTAACGCGGGAAATGGCGAATAGTTTGAAAAGAAAAAAAAAAAAAAAAAAAATATATATATATATATATATATATATATATATATACATATATATATATATATATATATATATATATATATATATATATATATATATATATATATATATATTGGAAAGGATCACAATTTTGCGCGTGATCAAGATATTCCTATGAGTCCACGGGGAAAATGAAACACGATAAGTTCCCAAGCGCACTCTCGTGTAATAATCACATCATCAGGGGAGACACAAAGGAGAAATAACAGTTAATTGATATACAACGAAGAAACGTAGCTAGGTCGCCATTTGGTAAACACGTGATTATCCAAGACAGACAACGAGCGTATAATAACCTTAATTATGTGGACAAGAAGGTGAATTGTTTACAAATCTTATCAACAATAAAGTTATCCAATTTGTATAGGCCTTCACTAATATTAAGGTTATAATCCTTTGTGTATCTAATAATAGAAGATTCAATGATATTTCTCAAGTCAATACAATGATCATAGTTTTTAACGTGATTATACAAGGCATTTGATTCTTGTCCTGTTCTTGCACTGTATATATGTTGCTTAAGTCTAACAGAAATTATTGAAATGATAATCTAATTCTGTCATGTTCTATGTTCGTTAGGGTATTACGTATTTGCCTTCGTCTTACGTTGGTGAGCAAAGACCGGTGTAGACCCCGTTGCTCACCAACGTGAGACGAAGGGTATTCGAGTACATAGTATTCGAATAGTCATTTCCCTATAAGGTGCGATCATAGCCTTGCGGTAGCGCTCCAGCCTGTTGCACAGGGGTCCCGGGTTCGATCCTGGCTGTTGGAGGTTTGTATGTTCTATGAAGGTGCGCATTCATAAGCACTTTGTTCGTATTCATATACCTCCGCGTTGTACAGTTAGGTTCGGTAAAATGTTATCTGCTGGTTGTGTGAGCCTGATCGGAAAAGACCGGTGTAGACCCCGTTGCTCACCATTGTGAGACGAAGGGTATGTTCGAGTAGATAGTATTCGAATAGTCATTTCCCTATTAGGGACGATCATAGCCTCGCGGTAGCGCTCCCGCCTGTTGCACAGGGGTTCCGGGTTCGATCCTGGCTGTTGGAGGTTTGTATTATATATATATATATATATATATATATATATATATATATATATATATATATATATATATATATCTATAGTGGTTCCAACAATGTTGTATGGTTGCGAGGCGTGGGCTATGGATAGAGTCGTGCGCGGGAGGATGGATGTGCTGGAAATGAGATGTTTGAGGACAATGTGTGGTGTGAGGTGGTTTGATCGAGTGAGTAACGTAAGGGTAAGAGAGATGTGTGGAAACAAAAAGAGCGTGGTTGAGAGAGCAGAAGAGGGTGTTTTGAAGTGGTTTGGTCACATGGAGAGGATGAGTGGGGAAAGATTGACCAGGAGGATATATGTGTCGGAGGTGGAGGGAACAAGGAGAAGAGGGAGACCAAATTGGAGGTGGAAAGATGGAGTGAAAAAGATTTTGTGTGATCGGGGCCTGAACATGCAGGAGGGTGAAAGGAGGGCAAGGAATAGAGTGAATTGGAGCGATGTGGTATACCGGGGTTGACGTGCTGTCAGTGGATTGAAGCAAGGCATGTGAAGCGTCTGGGGTAAACCATGGAAAGCTGTGTATATTTGCGTGTGTGGACGTATGTATATACATGTGTATGGGGGGGGGGGGGGCCATTTCTTTCGTCTGTTTCCTTGCGCTACCTCGCAAACGCGGGAGACAGCGACAAAGTATAATAAAATAAAATAAAATAATATATATATATATACATATATATATATATATATATATATATATATATATATATATTTTTTTTTTTTTTTTTATACTTTGTCGCTGTCTCCCGCGTTTGCGAGGTAGCGCAAGGAAACAGACGAAAGAAATGGCCCAACCCCCCCCCCATACACATGTATATACATACGTCCACACACGCAAATATACACAGCTTTCCATGGTTTACCCCAGACGCTTCACATGCCTTGATTCAATCCACTGACAGCACGTCAATCCCGGTATACCACATCGCTCCAATTCACTCTATTCCTTGCCCTCCTTTCACCCTCCTGCATGTTCAGGCCCCGATCACACAAAATCTTTTTCACTCCATCTTTCCACCTCCAATTTGGTCTCCCTCTTCTCCTTGCTCCCTCCACCTCCGACACATATATTCTCTTGGTCAATCTTTCCTCACTCATCCTCTCCATGTGTCCAAACCACTTCAAAACACCCTCTTCTGCTCTCTCAACTACGCTCTTTTTATTTCCACACATCTCTCTTACCCTTACGTTACTCACTCGATCAAACCACCTCACACCACACATTGTCCTCAAACATCTCATTTCCAGCACATCCATCCTCCTGCGCACAACTCTATCCATAGCCCACGCCTCGCAACCATACAACATTGTTGGAACCACTATTCCTTCAAACATACCCATTTTTGCTTTCCGAGATAATGTTCTCGACTTCCACACATTCTTCATATATATATATATATATATATATATATATATATATATATATATATATATATATATATATCCCCTGGGGATAGGGAAGAAAGAATACTTCTCACGTATTCCCTGCGTGTCGTGGAAGGCGACTAAAAGGGAAGGGAGAGGGGGCTGGAAATCCTCTCCTATCGTTTTTAATTTTCCAAAAGAAGGAACAGAGAAGGGGGCCAAGTGAGGATATTCCCTCAAAGGCTCACTCCTCTGTTCTTAACGCTACCTCGCTAACGCGGGAAATAGCGAATAGTATAAAAAAGTATATATATATATATATATATATATATATATATATATATATATATATATATATATATATATATATATATATATATATATATATATAATCATTATACTTATGTGTTTTCCCACATCAACGAGAGAGCACCATGAAACAGACGAAGAATGGCCCATCCACTCACATACACATATGTATATATTCATAAACGCCCATACACGCACATATGTTTTCACCAGATACATAAATGCTACATGCAAATCCCTGTGTCTCTTTCTCACACATATTCTTCACAGCAACTATCAAATCTATACATCCTTTACCACTCTTGAAATTACACTGTTCCTCCCCCAGTCCGATGCTCAATGCATACCACAACCCTCTCAATCACCACCCTTCACCATAACTTACCAGGCACATTCAACAAACTTACACCTCTGTGCTCCAATCTACAGGCAACACATTAAAAACCACACATACAGCGGAAATCCTAATCCACCAATCAATAACGCAATCACATCCTTTCAAAGATTTTTCACTCCAGCTGCCTTGCAACATTTCATCTTACACAAGGTTGCTTTTTCAACCACTCTTTTCTTTTTAGTGAACCACTTGCCACGGATCGATCACTTTGCATACCTCCCCGATCCAAACACCCTACATCTGCTACCCTATCCTCAAGCACATTCAACAATCCACTAAGGTACTATCTCCATCTCCTCTTTGCCTCATCACAGCCTGTTATCCACTTCCCCACTTGTCCCTTTCACCGGTGTTCTAATATGTTCACTTGTTTTTCAACATCTCCATCCAACACTCTTTTTTTAAAAAAAAGTTGAAAGACTTGTGATCAGATCACCCCTCAACTCTTCTCTCTTCCAAGGCAGGTAAATTTCAAGCCTCTAGCTCAACAGCTTTCCATTAGCTCTCTCTTCTGCTCATCTTCTAGTTACACTTTTTCTATCTTCACTCTGTCTAGTACCAGTCTTAACAACTGTTTCATACTGTCACAGAGGATGTCATAGGCAGATTCCATCATCAGTCATGCCTCACAGAATGATCCTGTAGCCTTAACAGCTCAAAAACACTATCCAATATGCATTACTGGAGCCAATTCCTCATTTCCATAAATTCTGACATAATGCATCATCTTGGATCTTCTAATTCATATACAGTACTTTAAACCACCCACAAAGAAAAATTCTGTGGGACATAGAGATCTTTAAGGTAATGATTATAAACTCCTAAAAAGTAGAATTATCTACATAAGTAGTATTATCTACAAACTAATTTCAAAATGTTAATACAACAAATTGATACACCAGTAAATAAATAAACCATAATAACCATGATAAATCTCTTAAATGTCTATCCGTCACCCCCAACTTGGTTCGTGACTGAATTGCTATACTGCTCCTTTGCTCACTCAGGCTTTTTGTGGCTATGATCCACAGGGTCACGTACCATGCCTATTCTAACTGGTCTAGCACACTTTCCAGGTACTTGGACTGGTCCTTACTGTGTGGAGGCCATGACCTGTGCAAGAATGAGTGACAGGTAGCAGGTGGCACACAACCCTAAAGAGGGAAGACGTACATCTGATCCCATCTTAACAATGGGGATGCGTTCCTGGAAATCCCATTTTAACAGAGACACTGGATACTGGATGACATTCAATCCTAGGATTCGATGGGAGAACATGGGGTTATGTTTCTGAGGGAGACTTCAAATGCCCAAAAACATACAGCACAATGCAAGCATTTTATTGATCTAAGTTTTAGAAGCAAGAGCATACAAGATGTACCTAAAATTAGTAGAATGATACTGCACAGATAATACACGAAGATACCTTGGACCTGGAAGGTGGAGGCTCCAGCGATATCAACAATCCAAAAGCATTTCCAGTAATGGCAAGTTGTACGTATAAGAGGTTATAACAATTTTGCAGCGTATGCATTTTGTGCAGTCTGTATGAGCAATATAACTTAAATGCATTGGATTGGCTATGGAGGTGCTGCCACTTCCCAGTAAACAGTAACTGCTTTGAACTTTACTGTTTAAGTTCTTTTTAAATGTTTTATGAACATTACTTCATCTAGTTCTCGTTGAATAACATGCATAATGCTGTGTAAGCCTTGGTGGTACTGCCATCTGTCAGTGAATGTTCACTCTGGCGTGTGATTGCTTTCCGAGGGCGATTGTCTACGACTGCCATGCACACCTCTAAACTTTTTCTATATCTTTTGGAGTCTACAGAAATCTTATTGTTCACGAGTAAGTGGATCAGAAGATAGTGCGTCACAGGAAGTGGGAATAAGATATACAGAATGATGCCAACTGCAAGAAGGTGAAATAGGACCAGAGAATAAAATGCACAGGAAAAGGTAAAAGAATCAAGATGAAGGCAGGTAGGTACAGGGACTTAGAAGCCAATATATGATCAGTGTTTAGATGGGTCTAAAGGCAAAATGAAAAGGGAAGGAATGGAATCAGTAATCAACAATAAGAACAAGAGAATCAGTTAAGGTGTAGTTAGAGAATAAACTTCCATGTAGAGATCATTAAAGAATCTAGTAACTTAAATTAAAGAGTAGAGCAAACTTACCATGTACCAAGCACAATTTTCTGGGTTTTACATGCATAATAAAGTATACTCAAATGAACACAAATGCCAATGGAAAGCACTCATTCTCAAAACTTTATGGATATTTCCTTAAAGGAACAGATTTCTAAACATCTATCATGTGCTCTCTCCATTTATATATCACATCCACTTGACATGAAAGGTGTTATCTTGCTCTGCCTGGTTTACACAGAGCGAAAAGTCACATTCGGCCATGCTTAACCATTGGGACTACAGTCTACTCAAAGAACTTCCTGCTGCAAAAGAGTCTGTATTTTCTTGCACCCAGTGGTAGCGCAGCCTTGGGCTGTAGGAGCCTTTAGAAAGGCCTTGAGTAACAGCAGAACTCTTTCACAGAAATTGGTCCAGGAATAATAATACATCAAATGTTAATGAATAAACAAAATAAACAAGCAGACATGAAGTACAGCTCCAAACCAAATTTGTACATGTTCACAACAAAGTTAATAATATTACACACAAAATGGCAATCCGTTAAAAGATCAGACCAGTGCAAAGCAAAGCAAAGGATAAGTGTCTAAGAATGGGCGAGACATAGTCCACTGAGGTTAACCAAAGGAAATTTGATTTTATGCTTATCTACCCATAGATGGGAGACATCCCCCTACCCCTAACCCCTGCCAACAGCAAAAACTGTTATGGCATGGCTCAGGGGTACAGCAGCAGAGCAGTAAAAGGAAAAGGAAAGGTTAAAGTTCTCAAAAGAGTGACGAGTTTGAGTAGTGGTGCATCGGAATAGTGAGGAGTTCAGCAGAGGGGAACACTAAGTAACAGAAACTAAGAAGCGTTTCAGGAGTGACATCCAATGGGTTTAACACAGGAGAATTTCTTAAGGAAATTCTAATCTCAGTATATACACAAACTAAACACGTATGCATACGTATAGATGGTACAGTGAAGACAATGAAAGATTTATAACCGATAACCATAACAGCATGTGGGTGCAAGAGCATACGTAGGGGATAATGATGCTTACCAGTCTGGCCATAGGCGAAGATGCAGGCATTGTAGCCCAAAAAGGCATTGTTGAGGATGTCTTGCCCCACAGCGGTGAAGACAATCTCCTGTGTGGCGAAGGCTGGGCTCTCACTCGACAACGAATCAAAACAGTGGTCGAAAGCAAATGTCTTTGGTTGCTTCCGGCTGTAACAGAAAAGGGTGCCCATGGTTAGTGTTCAGTCAAATCTATATATTAGTAAATCTATACATTAGTAAATAATCTTTGGGTATACATATATTAGTAAATATATGAAGCTTATGGAATTTCGTGTCTATGTCATTCAAACATTTACCAATTCGGTTAAACTGGATTACTTACCTGCAACCATGTAAATCACACACACACACACACACACATATATATATATATATATATATATATATATATATATATATATATATATATATATATATATATATATATGTTCTGGAAGACAGCCTGGTTACAAGATATTTGCTAGAAACTCACTCAAATATACTGAATGATAACTATGACCCTTCTGCATCTTTCCTATATATTTAAACCACTAACCACTAAGAATGTGTTTGTTCACCACTCTAGGCAGCAACTTGTGCATAAAAATCTAAACGTTTTCACAAGACAATCATTTTCCGTTACCCTTCAGGAATGAGAGAGGGACATATCACGCAGTCTGTGGCAATGTTGCTTCACTCCAAATTCTGCTTATGAGTACACGGATACATCTTTATCTGTGGGGATATGGAAGAAAGAATACTTCCCACACATTCCCTATAAATTGCAGAAGGCAACTTTGCGGGGGGAAAAAAGGAATGGGGGAGTTGGAAATCCTACAAAAGAAGGAGCCAAGCAAGGAGTGCCAATCCTCCTCAAAGGCTCCAGCTGGAGTGGGTGAATGTGTTTGGATGCAATCAATATCAGAAGACTTCATTAAGAAATGATAATGTGATGCATCATACAGACCATGTAAAGGCAGCGGTGGCCTGTGTGGGTGACTCGGTGAAGACCCGTGTGGCCTGTGTGGGTGACTCGGTGAAGACCCGTGTGGCCTGTGTGGGTGACTCGGCGAAGACCCGTGTGGCCTGTGTGGGTGACTCGGTGACGACCCGTGTGGCCT
Organism: Panulirus ornatus; assembly: GCF_036320965.1. Taxonomy (NCBI): domain Eukaryota; kingdom Metazoa; phylum Arthropoda; class Malacostraca; order Decapoda; family Palinuridae; genus Panulirus; species Panulirus ornatus. Next base: position 49,145,414 of record NC_092237.1, read on the forward strand.
GTGTGGGTGACTCGGTGAAGACCCGTGTGGCCTGTGTGGGTGACTCGGTGACGACCCGTGTGGCCTGTGTGGGTGACTCGGTGACGACCCGCGTGGCCTGTGTGGGTGACTCGGTGACGACCCGTGTGGCCTGTGTGGGTGACTCGGTGACAACCCGTGTGGCCTGTGTGGGTGACTCGGTGACGACCCGTGTGGCCTGTGTGGGTGACTCGGTGAAGACCCGTGTGGGTCGTGTGGGTGACTCGGTGAAGACCCGTGTGGCCTGTGTGGGTGACTCGGTGAAGTCCCGTGTGGCCTGTGTGGGTGACTCGGTGAAGACCCGTGTGGCCTGTGTGGGTGACTCAGTGAAGACCCGTGTGGCCTGTGTGGGTGACTCGGTGAAGACCCGTAAGGACGACAACCGAAACCATCTGGCCCTTGCCACATGGTAATCTTGGGTCACACTCTACCACATTTCACTTCCACTCCCTCAAGGCCATCTTCGCCGGCCGCCCCCTCCCTCACCGAAGACTTTAAACAAATCATGAAGTCAATACAAAAAATAACGATCGTAAATGTAAACTCACGTAAGCCTTTAACATAGAAGCAAGCCCATACAAAATGTCTACACGCAACTCCAGCGAATATCCTCAACACTAGAAAACTGGAGTTATCTACGCAATGTTACACCAAACGTACAAGATCAGATCTAAATACCATATTATCCACACAGGAACACCACGGATCAAGATCCACATCAACAACGGCTACAAGAACTCCAAATTCAAGAAATTCCTTCGAAAAAAAATAGGTGGAGAGAGAGAGAGAGAGAGAGAGAGAGAGAGAGAGAGAGAGAGAGAGAGAGAGAGAGAGAGAGAGAGAGAGAGAGAGAGAGAGAGAGAGAGAGAGAAACTCCAACACAAAACATATGACTGCAACCAGGTGTCAACTGCCTCCAATACAGATGAACGTGCACTACAAAACATCTTCAAAAAAAAAAAAACATCAACCACATTACATGAAAACAAAGTAGTTTAGTTACCCACTACAGACTTTAAAAACAAGTAAACGCAACAAGAACAACCAGTGACATGAAAAACGAGATACATTACAAGAATCCACTTGTGTACACTATCCAGTTGACTTACCATACACCTACAGCTTGGCTTAAACAAACGTAATTTCCGTGAGATACAAAACCACACGCACGAGAGACAATCGTAAAATCTACGAAGACACTACGCCGTGAACAAGACCACACGACGACACGCCTACACATCACTAATTACAGGATGCATACCTGGTCAAGTCTTTGGCGTTCTTCACCCCCCACAGCCCGGCCTGCACCCAGGCTGTTAGATTGGGTCGATCTGGTTGTTGATTGACCAAGTTGTTGGAAGCCGTAACCCTCAGGCCTATATAACCCCTGCAGCCAGGCTGGTCTGGTATACTTTGTGGGTACTTGTCCAGTGCTCTTAAAAAAAATTCTCTGCAATGCATTCCACCCTGTTTCTAATGGTAGCTGGCAAAGGGTTCGAGTCTTGGGCCCCTGATGTCTATGATGTTCTCTTTTTGTGTGTGCATATCGCAACTTTGGATTTTGGAGAGAGCATTTTACAAAGTTTTCCACCATAAACATAACAGTAGCCTCGGAGATTTTAGCCGTGGCCTGTGACTTAGATCCTTTACCACATTATTATGGGATGTGAAAGATCTCTGAATATATTCTAATTCCGGAATTTCGCCGGCCATGTAGGGTGACGTAAGGACGCACCAATATTCAATGTGAAAAAATGAACAATATGAATATTATCAACAATGGTGTTTCTTCTCTAGTCTTGAAGGTCTGCAGGATCCAGCCAGTCAGTCATCTTCTGCATGAGGCAGCTGTTGTTTTGTTGTTTGCTGAAAGTTATATCGTTAGACATTATTACTCCGAAGTCGTTCACATAATTCAACTGTTTTTTATAATAGCGTCTGTGTATGTGCTACATTTGTCTTATTTTCATCATTCACACTTCCCGATGCTGGAAGAGTTGAAACATTTCCATCGAAAAGTATGTTGTTTTCGGTTGCCCTTTTAAAAGACTTCGTTTGTATTTCTTAGTAGCATTCATGATGTTTGGGGCTTGCAGGTTGCTGCTGGCCTCCACTCTCAACGTCACTCTCCATACGGGACATTCCTTCTCTTTCCATGTCTTTGAGTTGAGATCATTCCCTCTGTCGTTTTTGTGTCAAGAGTTTTATGGAGGCCACTCGAACTCTCTCCATTACAGCATTTCACATGTCTGAGTTTTTGCCTGCTACTGAGATGAAAGTGATGTCGTGCGACGTTTTTCCACTTGTGAGGGGTAGCGCCGCTTCCCCCCGACTTTTCCCTATTCGTCGCAGATTTACATTCATATCTCAAAGTGCAATATGGAAATGAGCGTCTACAGCACGTACCATTTGCATGTGAAAAGCCCCTCTGACCTGTTTAATAATTAGTTTATGTGTGTGAACAGTGAGCAGATATATATATATATATATATATATATATATATATATATATATATATATATATATATATATATATATATATTTTTTTTTTTTTTTTTTTTTTTTTTTTTTTTTATACTTTGTCGCTGTCTCCCGCGTTTGCGAGGTAGCGCAAGGAAACAGACGAAAGAAATGGCCCAACCCCCCCCATACACATGTACATACGTCCACACACGCAAATATACATACCTACACAGCTTTCCATGGTTTACCCCAGACGCTTCACATGCCTTGATTCAATCCACTGACAGCACGTCAACCCCTGTATACCACATCGCTCCAACTCACTCTATTCCTTGCCCTCCTTCCACCCTCCTGCATGTTCAGGCCCCGATCACACAAAATCTTTTTCACTCCATCTTTCCACCTCCAATTTGGTCTCCCTCTTCTCCTCGTTCCCTCCACCTCCGACACATATATCCTCTTGGTCAATCTTTCCTCACTCATTCTCTCCATGTGCCCAAACCATTTCAAAACACCCTCTTCTGCTCTCTCAACCACGCTCTTTTTATTTCCACACATCTCTCTTACCCTTACGTTACTCACTCGCTCAAACCACCTCACACCACACATTGTCCTCAAACATCTCATTTCCAGCACATCCATCCTCCTGCGCACATCTCTATCCATAGCCCACGCCTCGCAACCATACAACATTGTTGGAACCACTATTCCTTCAAACATACCCATTTTTGCTTTCCGAGATAATGTTCTCGACTTCCACACATTTTCAAGGCTCCCAAAATTTTCGCCCCCTCCCCCACCCTATGATCCACTTCCGCTTCCATGGTTCCATCCGCTGACAGATCCACTCCCAGATATCTAAAACACTTCACTTCCTCCAGTTTTTCTCCATTCAAACTCACCTCCCAATTGACTTGACCCTCACCCCTACTGTACCTAATAACCTTGCTCTTATTCACATTTACTCTTAACTTTCTTCTTCCACACACTTTACCAAACTCAGTCACCAGCTTCTGCAGTTTCTCACATGAATCAGCCACCAGCGCTGTATCATCAGCGAACAACAACTGACTCACTTCCCAAGCTCTCTCATCCCCAACAGACTTCATACTTGCCCCTCTTTCCAGGACTCTTGCATTTACCTCCCTAACAACCCCATCCATAAACAAATTAAACAACCATGGAGACATCACACACCCCTGCCGCAAACCTACATTCACTGAGAACCAATCACTTTCCTCTCTTCCTACACGTACACATGCCTATATATATATATATATATCCCTGGGGATAGGGGAGAAAGAATACTTCCCACGTATTCCCTGCGTGTCGTAGAAGGCGCCTAAAGGGGAGGGACCGGGGGGCTGGAAATCCTCCCCTTTTTTTTTTTTAATTTTCCAAAAGAAGGAACAGAGAAGGGGGTCAGGTGAGGATATTCCCTCAGAGGCCCAGTCCTCTGTTCTTAACGCTACCTTGCTAACGCGGGAAATGGCGAATAGTTTGAAAGATATATATATATATATATATATATATATATATATATATATATATATATATATATATATATATATATATATATATATATATATATTAGATATCTGGGAGTGGATCTGGCAGCGGATGGAACCATGGAAGCGGAAGTGGATCATAGGGTGGGGGAGGGGGCGAAAATTCTGGGAGCCTTGAAGAATGTGTGGAAGTCGAGAACATTATCTCGGAAAGCAAAAATGGGTATGTTTGAAGGAATTGTGGTTCCAACAATGTTGTATGGTTGCGATGCGTGGGCTATGGATAGAGTTGTGCGCAGGAGGATGGATGTGCTGGAAATGAGATGTTTGAGGACAATGTGTGGTGTGAGGTGGTTTGATCGAGTAAGTAACGTAAGGGTAAGAGAGATGTGTGGAAATAAAAAGAGCGTGGTTGAGAGAGCAGAAGAGGGTGTTTTGAAATGGTTTGGGCACATGGAGAGAATGAGTGAGGAAAGATTGACCAAGAGGATATGTGTCGGAGGTGGAGGGAACGAGAAGTGGGAGACCAAATTGGAGGTGGAAAGATGGAGTGAAAAAGATTTTGTGTGATCGGGGCCTGAACATGCAGGAGGGTGAAAGGAGGGCAAGGAATAGAGTGAATTGGATCGATGTGGTATACCGGGGTTGACGTGCTGTCAGTGGGTTGAATCAGGGCATGTGAAGCGTCTGGGGTAAACCATGGAAAGCTGTGTAGGTATGTATATTTGCGTGTGTGGACGTATGTATATACATGTGTATGGGGGTGGGTTGGGCCATTTCTTTCGTCTGTTTCCTTGCGCTACCTCGCAAACGCGGGAGACAGCGGCAAAAAAAAAAAAAAAAAAAAAAAAAAAATATATATATATATATATATATATATATATATATATATATATATATATATATATATATATATATATTCCTTCTTTTTTTCGTACAATGCGCCATCTCCTGCGTTAGCGAGGTAGCATTAAGAAGAGAAGACTGAGCCTTAGAGAGAATATCCTCACTTGGCACCCTTCTCTGTTCCTTCTTTAGGAAAACTGAAAACGAGAGGGGAGGATTCCCCCCCCCCCCCCCCACAGCTCCCTCCCCTTTCAATCGCCTCCTACGACACGCAGGGAATACGCGGGAAGTATCTTACATATAAAGAATCTCTTAATTTCTCCAATATAGTTGTATTCATTTCTCAATGTAGGAGATAAGGCATGTCAATGTCGCCTTTCTCATAATTCTATTATTATCATTATTACCATTACTACTACACTACTACTATTATCATTACATCTCCCAATATGGCTTATTTACACACTTTCTAT